>NC_143133.1:19860606-20012121 GCF_059928025.1 Delphinapterus leucas
TCTCAGTTTCTTCCCTGCAAACTGGTTCACCTGTACCATTTTTTTAGGTTCCACATACATGCATTAATATATGATATTTGTTTTTCTCTTTCTGACTTACTTCACTCTGTATGACAGTCTCTAGATTCATCCACATCTCTACAAATGACCCAATTTTGTTCCTTTTTATGGCTGAATAATATTCCATTGTATATATGTACCACATCTTCTTTATGCATTCATCTGTCAATGGGTGTTTAGGTTGCTTCCATGACCTGGCTATTGTAAATAGTGCTACAATGAACATTGGGGTGCATGTGTCTTTTGGAATTATGGTTTTCTTTGGGTATATGCCCAGTAGTGGGATTCCTGGGTCATATGGTAATTCTATTTTTAGTTTTTAAGGAACCTCCATACTGTTCTCTATAGTTCTCTATAGTGGCTGTATCAGTTTACATTCCCACCAACAGCGCGAGAGGGTCCCTTTTTCTCCACACCCTCTCCAGCATTTGTTGTTTGTAGATTTTCTGATGATGCCCATTCTAACTGGTGTGAGGTGATTGTGGTTTTGATTTGAATTTCTCTAATAATTAGTGATGTTGAGCAGCTTTTCATGTGCTTCTTGGCCATCTGTATGTCTTCTTTGGACAAATGTCTATTTAGGTCTTCTGCCTATTTTTGGATTGGGTTGTTTGTTTTTTTAATATTGAGCTGCATGAGCTGTTTATATATTTTAGAGATTAATCCTTTGTCTGTTGATTCGTTTGCAAATATTTTATCCCATTCTGAGCGTTGTCTTTTTGTCTTGTTTGTAGTTTCCTTTGCTGTGCAAAAGCCTTTAAATTTCATTAGGTCCCATTTGTTTATTTTTGTTTTTATTTCCATTAGTCTAGGAGATGGATCAAAAAAGATCTTACTGTGATTTATGTCAAAGAGTGTTCTTCCTATGTTTTCCTCTAAGAGTTTTATAGTGTCTGGTCTTATATTTAGGTCTCTAATCCATTTTGAGTTTATTTTTGTGTATGGTGTTAGGGAGTGTTCAAATTTCATTCTTTTACATGTAGCTGTCTACTTTTCCCAGCACCACTTATTGAAGAGACTGTCTTTTCTCCATTGTATATCCTTGCCTCCTTTGTCATAGATTAGTTGACCATAGGTGTGTGGGTTTATCTCTGGGCTTTCTATCCTGTTCCATTGATCTATATTTCTGTTTTTGTGCCAGTACCATATTGTCTTGATTACTATAGCTTTGTAGTATAGTCTGAAGTCAGGGAGTCTGATTCCTCCAGCTCCGTTTATTTCCCTCAAGACTGCTTTGGCTATTCGGGATCTTTTGTGTCTCCATACAAATTTTAGGATTTTTTGTTCTAGTTCTGTAATAAATGCCATTGGTAATTTGATAGGGATTGCATTGAATGTGTAGATTGCTTTGGGTAGTATAGTCATTTTCACAATATTGATTCTTCCAACCCAAGAACATGGTATATCTCTCCATGTGTTTGGATCATCGTTAATTTATTTCATCAGTGTCTTATAGTCTTCTGCATACAGGTCTTTTTTCTCCCTAGGTAGGTTTTTTTTTTTTTATTTTTTATTCATCTAAGTTGCTGCTATTCCTCTTTCTTTTTTTTTTTTTTTTAGAAGATGTTGGGGGTAGGAGTTTATTAATTAATTTATTTAATTTTGCTGTGTTGGGTCTTTGCTTCTGTGTGAGGCCTTTCTCTAGTTGTGGCAAGCAGGGGCCACTCTTCATCACAGTGCGCAGGCCTCTCACTATCGAGGCCTCTCTTGCTGCAGAGCACAAGCTCCAGAGGTGCAGGCTTAGTAGTTGTGGCTCATGGGCCTAGTTGCTCCGTGGCATGTGGGATCCTCCCAGACCAGGGCTCGAACCTGTGTCCCCGGCATTAGCAGGCAGATTCTCAACCACTGCGCCACCAGGGAAGCCCCCTAGGTAGGTTTATTCCTAGGTATTTTATTCTTTTTCTTGCAATGGTAATTGGGAGTGTTACCTTAATTTCTCTTGCAGATTTTTCATCATTAGCGTATAGGAATGCAAGAGATTTCTGTGCATTAATTTTGTATCCTGCAACTTTACCAAATTCATTGACTAGCTCTAGTAGTTTTCTGGTGGCATCTTTAGGATTCTCTATGTATAGTATCATGTCATCTGCAAACAGTGACAGTTTTACTTCTTCTTTTCCAATTTGGATTCCTTTTATTTCTTTTTCTTCTCTCATTGCCATGGCTAGGACTTCCAAAACTATGCTGAATAATAGTGGTGAGAGTGGACATCCTTGTCTTATTCCTGATCTTAGAGGAGATGCTTTCAGGTTTCACCATTGAGAATGATGTTTGCTGTGGGTTTGTCGTATATGGCCTTTATTATGTTGAGGTAGGTTCCCTCTATGCCTACTTTCTGGAGAGTTTTTATCATAAGTGGGTGTTGAATTTTGTCAAAAGCTTTTTCTGCATCTATTGAGATGATCATATGGTTTTTATTCTTCAATTTGTTACTATGGTGTATCACATTGATTGATTTGCGTATATTGAAGAATCCTTGCATCCCTGGGATAAATCCCACTTGATCATGGTGTGTGATCCTTTTAATATGTTGTTGGATTCTGTTTGCTAGTATTTTGTTGAGGATTTTTGCATCTATATTCATCAGTGATATTGGTCTGTAATTTTCTTTTTTTGTAGTATCTTTGTCTGGTTTTGGTATCAGGGTGATGGTGGCCTCGTAGAATGAGTTTGGGAGTGTTCCTCCCTCTGCAATTTTTTGGAAGAGTTTGAGAAGGATGGGTGTTAGCTCTTCTCTAAATGTTTGATAGAATTCACCTGTGAAGCCATCTGGTCCTGGACTTTTGTTTGTTGGAAGTTTTTAAATCACAGTTTCAATTTCATTACTTGTGATTGGTCTGTTCATATTTTCTATTTCTTCCTTGTTCAGTCTTGGAAGGTTATACCTTTCTAAGCATTTGTCCATTTCTTCCAGTTGTCCATTTTATTGGCATAGAGTTGCTTGTAGTAGTCTCTTAGGATGCTTTGTATTTCTGTGGTGTCTGTTGTAACTTCTCCTTTTTCATTTCTAATTTTACTGATTTTAGTCCTCTCCCTCTTTTTCTTGATGAGTCTGGCTAATGGTTTATCAATTTTGTTTATCTTCTCAAAGAGCCAGCTTTTCATTTTATTGATCTTTGCTATTATTTCCTTCATTTCTTTTTCATTTATTTCTGATCTGATCTTTATGATTTCTTTCCTTCTGCTAACTTCGGGGATTTTTTGTTCTTGTTTCTCTAATTGCTTTAGGTGTAAGGTTAGGTTGTTTATTTGAGATGTTTCTTGTTTCTTAAGGTAGGATTGTATTGCTATAAATTTCCCCCTTAGAACTGATTTTGCTGCATCCCATAGGTTTTGGGTCGTGGTGTTTTCATTGTCATTTGTTTCTAGGTATTTTTTGATTTCCTCTTTGATTTCTTCAGTGATCTCTTGGTTATTAAGTAGTGTATTGTCTACCCTCCATGTATTTGTATTTTTTACAGATT
The DNA here is from genome assembly GCF_059928025.1 of Delphinapterus leucas. Taxonomy (NCBI): domain Eukaryota; kingdom Metazoa; phylum Chordata; class Mammalia; order Artiodactyla; family Monodontidae; genus Delphinapterus; species Delphinapterus leucas. The sequence continues at coordinate 19,864,131 of NC_143133.1, forward strand.
TTTCCCTGTAGTTGACATCTAGTCTCATAGTGTTGTGGTCAGAAAAGATACTTGATACGATGTCAATTTTCTTAAATTTACCAAGGCTTGATTTGTGACCCAAGATATGATCTACCCTGGAGAATGTTCCATGACCACATGAGAAGAAAGTGTATTCTGTTGTTTTTGGATGGAATGTCCTATAAATATCAATTAAATCTATCTGGTCTATTGTGTCATTTAAAGATTGTGTTTCCTTATTTATTTTCATTTTGGATGATCTGTCCATTGGTGAAAGTGGGGTGTTAAAGTCCCCCACTATGATTGTGTTACTGTCAATTTCCCCATTTATGGCTGTTAGCATTTGCTTTATGTATTGAGGTGCTCCTATGTTGACTGCATAAATATTTACAATTGTTATATCTTCTTCTTGGATTGATCCCTTGCTATTATGTATTGTTTTTCTTCCTGTCTTGTAACAGTCTGTATTTTAAAGTCTATTTTGTCTGATATGAGAATTGCTACCCCAGCTTTCTTTTGATTTCCATTTGCATGGACTATCTTTTTCCATCCCCTCACTTTCAGTCTGTATGTGTCCCTAGGTCTGAAGTGGCTCTCCTGTAGACAGCATATAGATGGATCTTGTTTTTGTATCCATTCAGCAAGCCTGTGTCTTTTGGTTGGAGCATTTAATCCATTCACGTTTAAGGTAATTATCGATATGTATGTTCCTATTACCATTTTCTTAATTGTTTTGGATTTGTTTTTGTTGGTCCTCTTCTTCTCTTGTGTTTCCCACTTAGAGAAGTTCCTTTGGCATTTGTTGTAGAGCTGGTTTGGTGGTGCTGAATTCTCTTAGCTTTTGCTTGTCTGTAAAGCTTTTGATTTCTCCAACGAATCTGAATGAGATCCTTGCTGGGTAAAGTAATCTTGGTTGTAGGTTCTTCCCTTTCATCACTTTAAATATGTCATGCCACTCCCTTCTGGCTTGTAGAGTTTCTGCTAAGAAATCAGCTGTTAACCTTATGGGAGTTCCCTTGTATATTATTTGTCGTTTTTCCCTTGCGGCTTTCAGTAGTTTTTCTTTGTCTTTAGTTTTTGCCAATTGGATTACTATGTGTCTCGGCATGTTTCTCCATGGGTTTATCCTGTATCAGACTCTCTGCGCTTCCTGGACTTGGGTGGCTATTTCCTTTCCCATGTTAGCGAAGTTTTAGACTATAACCTTTTCAAATATTTTCTCGGGTCCTTTCTCTCTCTCTTCTCCTTCTGAGACCCCTATAATGAGAATGTTGTTTTGTTTAATGTTGTCCCAGAGGTCTCTTAGGCTGTCTTCATTTCTTTTCATTCTTTTTTCTTTATTCTGTTCCGCAGCAGTGAATTCCACCATTCTGTCTTCCAGGTCCCTTATCCGTTCTTCTGCCTTTGTTATTCTGCTATTGATTCCTTCTAGTGTACTTTTCATTTCAGTTATTGTATTGTTCATCTCTGTTTGTTTGTTCTTTAATCCTTCTAGGTCTTTGTTAAACATTTCTTGCATCTTCTTGATCTTTGTCTCCATTCTTTTTCTGAGGTCCTGGATCATCTTCACTATAATTATTCTGAATTCTTTTTCTGGAAGGATGCCTATCTCCACTTCATTTAGTTGTTTTTCTGAGGTTTTATCTTGTTCCTTCATCTGGTACATAGCTCTCTGCCTTTTCATCTTGTCTATCTTTCTGTGAATGTGGTTTTTGTTCCACAGGCTGCAGGTTTGTACTTCTTCTTGCTCTGTCTGCCCTCTGGTGCCTGCCCCTCTTTAGTGGATTTATTTCTACAAAATCCCTCCCTTGGGAAGGAGTTGTATTTGTCAGGCTTGGCCACATAGCTTATTTCAGCCAGTGAGCTGTGAGCTGGAGTAACATATGCCTCATTCAGGAAGATGGTGTAAGAGCCGTCCTGTGGTTTTTCCGTTGCTCTTTCCCTCTGCTATAAGAACAACATGCCCCAGTGAGGGGCATCTCCTTTAATGTGGATCCTGGAATGAGAAAATCATGTGAAACAGAGCTACAGTGTACCATTATGAGTGACAAACAAACCTCTTTTGTTAGCCACTGAGATTCTGAGGTTATTTATTACAGCAACGTAACCTAGCAATAGCTGTGTGACGTGCCAGTGAAATCTTGTTTTTTTATAATTTAATTTATTTTTTATACAGCACATTCTTATTAGTTATCCATTTTATACATATTAGTGTATATATGTCAATCCCAATCTCCCAATTCATCACACACACCCCCGCCACTTTCCCCCCTTGGTGTCCATATGTTTTTTCTCTACATCTGTGTTTCTATTTCTGCCGTACAAACTGGTTCATCTGTACCATTTTTCTAGGTTCCACATATATGCTTTAATATACGATATTTGTTTTTCTCTTTCTGACTTACTTCACTCTGTATGACAGTGTCTAGATCCATCCACATCTCTACAAATGACCCAATTTCATTCCTTTTTATGCATGCCAGTGAAATCTTATCAGGCAGTCTTACCTATCCATGAGCAATGGTAGATGGTCCTTGATATAGTGTATCTATTATATCTTTAATATATTAGTCATGCAAGAACAAGTGTAGCTGGAGTCTATAGCCCTTGATTATTTTCAGCAAAATCCTTTCTTAAATTTTATTTTTTAATAAATAAGGACATGTACGTTCTATTATTTTGGTATTCTTCCTTTTCCACTAAGAATTTTAGAGAAAACCCACGTATGAGCTCAGTGTACAGATATATAGTACATTGTCAAATGAACTGGTTTTCCAGGTACAATTATAAGGGATTGTGCAGTAGTCAAGATTCCTGGGTTTCAAGGGATGGTAGATTGGGTTCCCTTGGAAGAAGAATCTGAGATGGAGATTAGTGCGCAGGAAGTTTAAGGAGAACCCCTGGCGTCTGTACTTTTGGAAGGGAAGGGAAGGGAAGAAAGTGTGACTGGGAAGAGAGGAAAGTTGGACTGCAATGCATTCTGGAGAAAGGACTCAACCAGCCTCACAGGGAGCTCTGAAGCTGGGCTGGCCCTTCAGAGTAGTCCCAAGTTGAGAAGGGAGGCGGGTGTGGAACCTTTATACTACATTAACCCGTCTTGGATGTGAGCTTTCTAAGGGGGCGTTATCTTGGGCAAGGCAACTCTTTTCAGCTGAGGCAATTCCCCCAGAGAGCTGACAGTGGAGTCCCCTCTGCTGACTGCACTTTCAGCTGCTGGGGGGATAAGTCCTTTTGTCCCAAAGGGTATCTGTGTGGCACATCATGACCTCCACTAAAGTCTTCCCCTTGTGCCACTCAGAGTCATTTCATTATGAAAGTTCTGGGAGCATATCATCCAGGATTTTGATGGGCTTCTTTTCCTGGGGAAACTTATGAGAACAAGATTGGTGGATGTGAACAACAGCACCTACTGCTGCCATTGGTCTCAGGGCTGCAACCAAAATCCACTGTCTCGCTCCCGTATGATCCATTCTAGATTGCTCTCACTCTCCACGTCTCCACTGGTCTCTGTGGCCTCCCTAGCATCAAGATTTTGCCGCTGGTAACCATGCCCTTCTCAGGCCATGGCTCATATACTTGTCCGTTTACTGTCAAAATTCGGTGTGGGAGTATGTGGAGGTGCCTAAATGAATCACCAAGTGTTGACATTTTCCTCCCTGGGCCCATTGTGTAACAGTAGCTGTTACCTTCTCCTGATGATTGGGGTCAGTTATCCCAGCCAGGTTGGTTCTCTATCTCTCGTCTGCTGGTCTCTTGGCAAGAGGAGCCTGAAACACCCAAGAGGCAGCTGTAGCTTATGGGGCTCTTGCTGTGTCCCCTGGAGGAACTGTTTCCCCTTTGTGAACCACGATCTCTAAACCCACAGAACCCAGAGTTAACAGGACAGGAAGCACAAATTCTCCAAGTATCGATAGCTCACTGGGAGTGATAGTAAAAGGGCTGTTTCTGCTTCCATCCCTCGATTCCTAGGCTCGTGGATTCTGCCTACTGGGGAACACAGCACCACAGAAGTCATCTGATTTCCAATATTTATTGCAGGATCCTGGAGGATGATGCCCTATCCCCGCAAAACTTTAGATAATGATATGTGCTGATAAAAAAAAATAATAATAATAAGGCAGGGAGGCAAAGGGAGTATAGGGTGGGATAGTTACAATTTTAGATAGGGTGGCCAGGGCAGGCCTCACCAAGCAGTGACATCTGAGTACAGATCTAAAGGAAGAGAGCAATTTAGGGTGAGATCATTCCACGCAGGCGGAGGAGAAAGTGCCCTGGCCTATGGCAGGAGTTTTCTGGGAGTGCTCAAGGCACAGTGAGGTGATCAGCATGCCAAGGGTAGAGAGAAAGAAGCAGAGAATTGGTAGATGAGGTCAGACTGGTGGTAGGTGACCATACTATGTAAGGTCTTAGAGGTCATTGTAAAACGTTTGCTTTTACTCAGAATAAACTGAGAAACCACAGGAGGTTTTGAGGTGAGAAGTGATATGATATATGTTTTACCAGAATCTCTGTGGCATCACTGAGGACAGACCAAAGGGGAAAAGGTGGAAGCAGAGGTGCCAGTGACGAGGCTGCTACACAACTAGCAAGAGATGGTGATGGTGGGACCAGGATGGTGACAGTGGGGGTGATCTTACAGAGCAGGCTTCCAGAGGCACCTGTCACAGTACATTCAATGTCAGAGGGGCCTCTTAGAATTGTGTAATGTGGTAATACCGGGTGAGTCAAATTTTGCTACAGTTTAAGGCAGGGACAACCAGATTTGATGATACAGAATGTGAGAGGAAGAGTGGTGTGATGGACAGCTCCAAGGCTCTTGGCCTGAGCACCTGGGAAGTTGGGGTAGCCATCCATCGAGATGGAGGAGACAGTGCAAGGAGCAGCCTGAGAGATGGGAGCAATAATGGGAACTCAGTAGCGGACACATTAAGCTTGAGATGCCTGGGACTTCCATGGCGGTCCAGTGGTTTAGACTTCGCGCTTCCACTGCAGGGGGCACGGGTTTGATCCCTGGCTGGGGAACTAAGATCCTGCATGCCTTGCAGCGCGGCCAAAAAAGTTAAGCTTGAGAACCCTGTTGGACATCCAGTCAGCAACCAGATATTGAGCCTGGAGACCATGGAAGGCTTCAGAGTTATGCATTTGGGAATCATTAGCATTTAGATGGCATTTGAAGCCATGAGAATGAATGAGATGGCTTAGTAAGTGTGGTGAGAATGTGTGAGATCACTTAGAAGTGAGAGAAGGTAAGAAAAAAAAAAAAAACCCGAACCAAACCAAAGACTGGACCTAATGCACTCCATGGTCAGAGTGTGGGGAAATGAAGAGGATCCAGTAAAGAGAAAGAGCAGGATCAGTCAGAGAGGTGGGAGAAATCCAGGCCAAAGAGCTATCCTGGATGCAAATGAAGAAAGAGCTTAAGAAGAGCCCCAGAAGGAATGAAGTAGCCAGGCATACGGTCTCAAGGATGTTCCCTGGGCAATTTGAATCTGATCTACATTAGCCAGCATCTAGGCTTATGCCAGTGAAGTATCATAGAATGTGCATCCTGGCATCCCTTCAGAATGTTGACAATAAAGGTCCAGCTCATCATTTCCAAAGCAAGCCTGGTATTCTAGAGGAGGGACCCAAGGGTATAGAAGACGTTTCAAAGCATTTGGTCAGGACTGTAGTTCTTTCATTTCTATCTTTCTGAAAACGCCTATTTTAACAAGTTGTTTTTGGAGTCTTGCCTGGAAAGCTAAAAAGAGCCGGAAGCTGCCTGTTGTCCGGAGCCCACAGCTGAGCACAGTACATGAGAGGATGTGTGAATATCCATCGCTGTGCTTGTGTTGAGGCACTGCTAGAGCCATGCCCAGAAGCGGCAGCAGCAGCTGAAACCACCCTGGAATTTCCATTTGTTACCAACCGACTTTGAGAATGCTTTTCTGTTTTCTTAAATAAGACTTTTGAGGAGGGGGAAGCGGCAATGGGAATTTTAAAACAAATATTTTCAGGAGACAAAGGATTGACATATTTTGTTATTAGTAACTTCAAGCAGAAATGTGAAATCACTTTTTAAAAATGTGGTGAAAACGACTCTTTTCTTGATAAGAATACAGTATTTAGGGAGAACGTGGATCAGATATTTCCTCCTGAATTACTGCATCATAACAAATTCTGTATGATTTCACTCATTTCAAATATATTTTAAGACAGGGAAATGGGGGAGAAGGAGTTAAATAAATGAATATCCAAAGCAGTTTGAAGTAATGAAAAGTTTCCTTTTCCATAGGAGATAATATTTTTTTAAATGTTTACTTTTTTTAATGCTGTTCATTTCAAATTTAAATGTTATTCACAGGATAGCTATTGGAAAGTTTGTACCTCTGAGCAAATTTTTTTTTTAAGTTGGAGGAAGCAAAATTGGGTTTTTTTATTTTGCTTTTGAATAGCTTGTTAAGAATAAGCAACTATTTTAGGCAACTATCATTTATTTCTAGCATATTTTGGTTGGTTATGAAAATTAATGGTAACTAACTTCTTCAAACCCTGGGTTTAAGCATTATCTGAAATAACTCCATGTTACTGGATTATTGTCCCAACCTGCACATTATCGGCCCCAAGTCCCTTCCCCAGCTTTCTTTAGTTTCTCAATGAGTCTCTGGGTGAAGGCAATGATTCTTCTCTTGCCCCATAAGAAACCACTTGGGGACGACATCTCACCGCAGTCCTGGCTGCCTGAGCCCTGAGAAAGCGGTGGGTCTCCGACACCCCAGACCTTGGGTTAGAAATTGGGAGAAGGCGGCCCCCTGCTAAGCTGTTTCTTTTTGGCCATCTCTGCCCTGAGGCAGCTCTTTCTCTTTGTGAAAACAGTTCCTTCACCTGTTGCTCGAGGCTTCTTTCTCTATAGCAGGATTTTTCGAAACGTGAGCTGATGAGTTGTGAAACCAATTTAGTGAGTAAGGAGGGAGTTATCAATAATTACATGGGGACAAGAGGCATAAGCTGGGACTGCCCTGGACAAAGCAGGACATGTGCTCACCCGCTAGCTCAAGATCAGAATTAAAGAAAGTGAAGTGTAATCGGAAGAGAAAATATCAGCGTGTCACATACAGAAAGTGTAAATAGTATTTTATAACACTTTAGCTGGGAGCAGGTAAAACACATTTCTTACTGGAGTCAAGGACAAAAACATTTGAAAATCACGGCTCTATAGGGCTGAGACTAGTCTGCAGAGGGGACTTTGGGTAAGGCCATTATGCTTTCCTTCTAGGTTGTTCTCCTCTACTCTAGCCTCCTTTTGCCCTAAATAAGGCTCCCAAACAATGCAAGTCTTACAACTAAACTCCTCCCACTTGAACCCCAGCACTGGGCCTGGAGTAAGCCAAGTTCCCTGAAACATCATGTCTTTGCTTATAGGATAACACTTTGCTTGTCTGAAATCATTGAGGAATGTAAGCGGTTCATCTATTATAAGGGTATCTAAATGTGAACTTTCATGGAATAGAAGCTGATATAAATATATTTTTTCTCTGCAAGCTCTTTAAGGATAAGACCCTTCTGAGAAAATAGCAGCAACCTGACAGGTAGAGGTCCTCAGTAACCGCTCATTGAACTTTGCTGGTCTGATGACTGGGTTTTCTCTCCTGCCCCGTCCTGTGAAAACTGATACCCACATGTTGTTTCTTGGGTGGTATAACTGCCCTCTTTGTGGAATGTCTTCAGTATTTTCTCTCATAACAAGGATAAATCTCTAGCAGGAGAAAACGTACACTCTGGAAATAATAGTGCACTGGGGAAAGGTTCAGTTAGAGAGTTCACATAAAACAGTTGGCACAGTGCTGGGTACCCGGTAAGCGCTCAGTAATGTGGACTGTTGCCATTATTAAGTAAACAGAGTAAAGACAGAACAACACAGAAAAAAAAATTGTTGGCTGTTGTGTCACTTCATAGGAAGAGCCAGGGCCTTTAGCACTTAGCTTGGTGGTTCTGTTTATTAAGTAACCATTAGTGAATTGATTTTTTAAGTGATACCATGGATTCTCAGGACCCCTGACCCGCCCACTTTTGTCCCTGACCCACCTGCTTTTGTATGTCTTCTCTGTGCCCTTTTACCCAGATAATGCAGAGCAGGCTTTCCACCAGGTTGTGAAGCAAGAGGGGGCTCATGAGCTCTGGTGCTGATTCCTCTGAAATTGCAATCTCTGTGGTTTGGTTAAGGGGGGCTCTTGCCCTGGACTTGGCTGGTAGTCTGAGACAGAATCATGGCTTCCCAAGCAGTTAAGCAGGGATTCTCAGCCTCAGCACAACTGACACTTGGGGCAGGATAATTCTTTGCTGTAGGGGTTAGCCTGTGCATTGCAGGATGTTCAGCAACATCTTTGGCTTCTGTTCACTAGATTCCAGTCGCATCTTCCTCCTCCACCAAGCTGTAACATCCAAAACTGTTTTCAGACATTACCAAATGGCCCCTGGGTTCAAAATGGCCCCAACCAAGAATCACTGAGCTAAATTAAGGACAAAAAGGCAAGATAATAGTCTTAAAATACACCAGTCTTAAGTGACTTTAATTAGTTACATATATTTTAGGACTTACCGAGTAGACATGTTTAAAGGACACTTTTGCAAGGTTTATTAGTATTGTGTCATGAATAACATAATTTAAAATGTCTCACCTTTTAAAATGCAGCATGAATCAAGAAATCACTCAACCTGATTCCCTCACACTCCACGCACAAGCCTTGCCTTCTGCTTACAACGTACTTCCCTTTCTGGGCAAACTCCTACTCACCCTCCAACACCCAGCTCAAATGTCACATCCTTTTAAAGAATTCCATGTGTTCCAGTGGTATTTTATGTATATCTTCTACCACCATATTTACATATTATTATAATTATTCATAGGTCTGTCTCCCCAACAAGGGTAGGAACTATGTCTTACTCACTTTTCCACCTCTAGCCCTTGGTACAGTGCCTGTCACAAAGCTTTTCCACAGTAACTGGCTAAGAGCTGGTTGTCAGAGTCAGTGTGGAAGCTGCAAATCTGAGTTTCAATCCTACTCCGCTCCTTATTAACTATAGGACTTTAGACAAGGCATTTAACTCTCAAAAATGCCGTTTCTCCACCCCTAAGATGAAGATAATAGTATTTACAACTTGATGGTTTTAGTGATTTCAAAAGAATGTTGTGACTTAAAAACACCCAGTTACATCAATGCCTCTTTGAGAAATGAGCTGTGGCTGACCATGGGTTAGAATATATGAAGTCCCTCCTTCGAGTTTTGTAGCTGGGCAGAGTGTAGTTCAGACACCTTGGGGAAATGTTGTGCATTATTACTTGATTATGACTGTGTAATAATTTAATAGCGATTTTCATTAAAATATTTTTTCAAAGAATTGTGTACTTCAACTCCCAGAAATATATCCAAGGGGCTTCATTCAGGGCTGGAAGGAGGCCTAAGAACCACCATTATTTGTATGGTACTGCTCATGGGACCTCATTAGCACCACAGGCTGAAGAGGCCTGGTGACACTGGCTTACGTCCTCATAAACTGGGCGCTGCTCTAGGGAGCATTAATCATACTCCTGTGATTCATCTGCTCTCTGCCTGTTCCATTGGGAAGCAACCGGGAACAGAAAGCTCACGGGCTCCGGGGCCAGACGATCCACTTGTTAATGTATAATCTTTAGTAAATCGTTTAACCTCTCCAAGCCTCATTTTTCTCATCTTTTAAAAATGGGATGAAGAATAATTGTTCTCATAGTTGTTTTGAAAATGAAAAGAGGTCACATACAATGGATTTTTGGCACAGTGAAACTACTGTGTATGATACTGTAATGATGGAGACGTGTCATTATACATTTGTCCAGATCCACAGAATGTACAACACCAAGAGTGAACCCAAGTATGAGCTATAGTCTTGAGGTGATTGTGATGTGTCAGTGCAGGTTCATCAGTTGTAACAAATGTACCACTCTAGTTGGGGATGTTGATAACTGTGGAGGCTACGCATGTGTGGGAGCAGGGGGTAAATTGGAAATCTCTGTACCTTCCCCTCGGTTTTGTTGTGAACCTAAAACTTCTAAAAATTAAACTCTATTGAAAAAAAAAGAGGTCACATATATAAAACATCTAATACATGCCTGGCTCATAGGAAGTACTTGCCCAATATCAGCTACATTTTGTTCACAGATGACATAGTGCATTTCAAACATCACTCAGCTGTCTGTCCACCATGTGGAATATATCCGGCTTGCCTCCTTACTGTCAAAGGCTCTGGTATAAAGAACTTGAACCCATGTCAGGAATTATTCCAGTATTAGTAGCGGTATTATTATTGCCTAGTAATAATAATCATATTAATGATGATATCAACCACAGTGAACAGGTATTAAACATTAGTGTGCCTGCATTTTTCTACATGCTTCATACACACTACTCAACAAACCTATGCAGGAAGTTCTATTCTTAACCCCACTTAACAGATTAACTGAGGCACAGATGGGTTAATTGTGCCATGTCTCACAGTTGAAAAGTGGGGCAGCCAGACCTGAAAACCACAGACATCTGCCACCAGAGTGCATCTTTTTAACCACTGGGCCTAACTGATGGCCATTCATTGTTTTGTTCACTGGCTCAACAAACACACATTGAACAGTTATTTTGCTCTAGGCACTGAAACTCTGGAGTTAAATAAGACATAAGTCCTCAAAGAGTTCACAATCTAGTGTGCAGGACAGATATGTGAACAGATGATTTCCATGAAATGGGATAGGAACAACAACAGAGGTCGATGTTACATACAGGGGAAGCACCCTAGTGGCAGTGGTGGGTTCTCTGGGTTATACCCTCCTGAGAAGGGCCCCTGGAGTGGATTAAATAGAGGAACAGCCTGCCACAGCAATGAGTACTTGGCAGCTGGGGTGGCTGGTCAGACACAGGTAACCCCTAATAAACTTAGTCTGAAAGCTACTTAGAGATAATGTAGCTTGTCATTAGTCACTGGGCCCATAATTTTACTACTTGGTATCTTTGTCCGGGAAAAGAACAATAATCAAATACCATGTGACTCAGAAGCTAGGCAGTTGCTTATATTGTTCTCATTATCAATGGAACTGATAAACTGTGAAGCAGGTACTCAACTCGTTCTATAGAAATAAAGAAGTGCTGTACTTTGACGTGTACGTTCTATGATGAGACTGTTTTCCGTGGTAGGCTGCAAAATGGTGATCTCAAGGTTTGTTCTGAGCAGGAGGGAATTAGGAAGAAATGTTTCAGATTATGTCCTTCTGCGAGTGCTTGTTTTCTGAGTTGTTAGGGAAAATGTGAAATGGCAGGACTCCTCAGGAAGGCTGCCCCACCGAGCATATGTTTGTGCTCTTCTCATTTTCAGTGATGTCCTGGAAGAGAACTGTGGCCTTGGAGAAAAAGCCATTGTTCCAGGAACGCCCGTCTATAATGCATTGTGGCTTTCAACCAATACATCACTTAAGGGATGGAAAATCCGTATGTGTCCTCAGTGCCTCGGAGTTTCCAAATGAGCGGAGAAATGAGCTTCTCTGGATTCCAGTGTTGCAGTTTGGCAATACAGGCCTTTCCCTGCAAAAAAAAAAAAAAAAAAAAAAGAAAGTTGTGAATTTAAGGGAGGCTTCTTACATAGATCTCCTTGGTAGCTGGGTTAAAATGTGTAGGAATTTTAAGCATTTAAAAACACCAATAAGAGCTAATTCCAAGCATGGTGAAATTGCCTTCATTATGAAACAATGTCTTGTGTTGTGAACGGAGATATTACACAGGGATGTGATGGTGACTTGGAAAGAAGAGGGGCTGCTGAGGGAACAGGAGGACTGCTGAGGGGGAAGCCATGCAGAGCTGATGCTTTCTGTTGTAGCTACAGACTCAGTATGACAAGGGGGTTTTTCCCGTTGCGGAGCACAGGCTCCGGACGCGCAGGCTCAGCGGCCATGGCTCACGGGTCCAGCCGCTCCGTGGCATGTGGGATCTTCCCAGACCGGGGCACGAACCCGTGTCCCCTGCCTCGGCAGGCGGACTCTCAACCACTGCGCCACCAGGGAAGCCCGGCAAGGGGCTTTTAAATGATCTGGACCAGTGCCCCTCCTCCTTTTTCTCTGCACCAAACACTTGACAGACACAAAATATTTGTAGTAGAAACCATTGCAGGGCTGGGTTCTGATGAACCTGGGTGGAGGTGGGCGCATTGGGAGGAAAGGGATGAGGTGGGGAAGGGAAGCAAGGCGGTTCTAAAAACAACCCAGCCAGGTGAGCGGGAACTTGCCTCCTGAGCCTCCCAGGACTCATTACTGCTCCAGGGAGCCGCTCTCCTTTGGGACTGCCGTGACTGAGGCCACCACCCCTCAAGGGTTACACTGGGTCATATGTAGGCCAGTCCTCCATGTCTGCTGGCCCTAAGTTCTCTGGAATTCCGCCAAACACACCTGCTATCCCTTCCTACGTGACCGTTCTTCAAATACCAGGAGTCAGATCCCTTCTAAGACTCCTTTTCTACATGAAACTTCTGCTATTTTTTTCTTTTTCTTACCCATCCTACACTCTCATCCCTCAGGACCCCACTATGTGCCAGGTGAGGCCAGGTAATCTGAAAAACAAATCCATGATACTGTGTCAGTCAGTGGTAATAAGTTACTCTTATGTCTACAATTGCAAAACAGGAAGAGGCCTTAGAGGTCAGCTCAACCCAACTCCAGATTGATACGTGGATAAAAAATGGAGGTTCAGTTGTTGGTGGGTAAATTAGGACCAAAATGCAAATTTCTGAACCCTCAGCATAGCAGGGCATGTGCCAGACCACATTCCCAGGAAACATTTTAACAGGCAGCAAATCAAAGTATAAGGCGGGATTAACTAACAGCGCGATAAAGAATCCAGTCTGCTGTAGTTTTTGCCTCTTTTGGCACACTCCATATAATTTATTTTTACAAAATAAGATCATCCCGAAACCAGTGGGGCTCCTAAGGATGTTTTTTTCTTACTATTAACCTGATAGTTTGTGGTTGTTACTGTTTTGTGGGTAAAATACTCACACAAAGTGAGTTGTTCTTCCCCTTGTTTTCGGTTGGTGGTATTTTACCTTCAAAGACGTAGCTCTATGGATGAAACTTATTTCCAAAATTGAAAGATCCTCAAAGGACCAAATAATTGTAAAGTGTGGGATTGTATTATGTAGCAGGTGTATCATTCCCTATGAAGGAAGGAGAGAGGAAAAAAATTCAAAGCAATATTATTGGTGTGAACATTTTGCTGAAAATACACAAAAAATTCATATAATTCTTTTAAATGAACTTTTAATTTAGAATAGTTTAAGATTTACAAAAAATTGCAAGGATAGTACAGAGAGTTCCATATACCCCACACCCAATTTCTCCTATTATTAACATTTTACATTAGTATGATACATGTAACACAATTATGAACTAATATTGATGCATTATTATTATTAACCAAAGTCCTTTCTTTATTCAGATTTCCTTTGTTTTTATCTAATGTTCTTTTTCTGTTCCAGGGTTCCACCCAGGATATAACATTACATTTAGTCATCGTGTCTTGACTATGACAGTTTCTTAGACTTTCCTTGTTTTTGGTGACAATTGTGAGAAGTATTGGCCAGGTGTTTTTTTTTTCCAACTTTTGTGGGCTTTTTGGCCACGTGGCGTGGCTTGCAGGATCTCAGTTCCCCGACCAGGGATTGAACCTGGGCCATGGCAGTGAAAGCCAGGAAAAGCCAGGAATCCTAACCATGAGGCCACCAGGGAACTCCCACCGGCCAAGTATTTTCTGGGTCTCTCAATTGGGACTTGTCTGATTTTTCCTTATGATTAGAGTGGGATTATGGGTTTTATGGAAGATGATCTAAGAGGCAAACACAGTTCTCAGCAATTGTATCAGGAGTATATGCTATCCACGTGACATAGCTGTTGTTAATCTGGATCACTTAGCTGAGGTAGTAAATACTACCAACCATAAAGTTATTCTTTTTTCCCCCTTTCCATACTGTACTATTTGGAAAGAAGTTGCTATTTGTAGCCCACACATAAGGAATAAGGAGTTATGCTATGATCCATTTGGAGTTAATTTTTGTGAAATGTATAAGGTCTTCGTCTAGTTTTATTTATTTTTGCATATGGATGTCCAATCGTTACAGCACTGTTTAAAAACTATCCTTTGAATTGCCTTTGTGCCTTTGTAAAAATCAGTTGACTGTATTTGTGTGGGCAATTCATTTGACATTGAAGGTACACTTGAGAGTGATTCTTGAGAAAATTAGTTGACTTTGATTTTATTTCCACTAGTCTGTGTAATTTCATTTTATTAAAATCTTTTATCTCCACACAGGTAGCTGTCATCTCAGCCTTTGCAAATGGCTTCTCTTAATAAGAAACAAAAAATCTTCAATTTCAATTTTCTCTTCCGTAGGTAAGATTAATAGAAGGGAATTTTAGAAAACCTCCACTCTCCCGGTATTGTTTATCTTTTGAGAAAAGGGAAGATGCCTGTGAATGACTTAAGATCAAACAGCTGGCAAGTGGTAGCACCACTAACCAATGATCAATGATTCATCGAGGACTCCAGCCAAGACTGTCACCCCGCATGGTCTCCTAATTTGAACAGAGGCTTCTGTCTCTTCAGATCATTTTCTCCAGTCATACTAATTCATAAATATACATACTTCTCAGGTGACTGAGTTAACAAATCCTCCACAAGGCTTACCAGAAAACTAGCCCAGGGGAAATCACCCTGAGAAGGTTGGTTAGAGCAAAGCACTAACGAGGCAACTCCTGAGTTCTTGCATCCCGGGAGACAGCTTATTTTTGATCTGCATCCAAATGGCACCTATAAAATCTCTTAAGTTTCTGGTCACAAAAGGAACTCAATGAGAAAATGCTGGATTTTATATGTGCAATCCACTACTATTATTGGGAAATATAGCTCAATAGCTCAACGGGCAGATCCTGTGGATACTGTTAGGAAGATAATTTTCACATGAGAAAAACAATAGTGCACCTAACCTTGTGTGGGTGGGCATTATGTTAGGTGAGTATTTTGTTCACAAGCAAATAGACATATGGAGAGATGATGAACCACTCAATAAATGGAAGGAGAAACTTGACATTTTGATTCCACAGAATTTCTTAAGTATATTAAATAGATTTGTGAAGCTATGAATAGTTAGGTCTGTATGCTAAACAGTTAGATCACAAGATGCTTCCTAGTCTTTCATACATCATCCAAAGCAGCAAAAATGATCTTGGACGGTGAATGGAGGGGTTAATTTTATTCTTTCATTAAACTTTATTCAGATCTACTGCCCTAACCATCTTGCCAATTCTTTTAAAATATATTTGACTTTAAAACATTTCTCCATTATCTCCAAAATCATTATAATTAATTATAAAAGTCACCATTTGTTAACCCCCTACTGTGTGCGTAATATTATCTTAAGCATATTTATGCTCATTAGTCGCATGCAGTCTTCACTTCAGTTCTATGAGGTGCATTACATCATTGTTTTCATTTTGAGTGATTAAGAAAACGACAACAACCCTGTAGTTTATGTTCAAAATTGTCATGACTTGTGCTTACTGCATCCCAGTCAAAACTCTAACTTCTTTATGTCCCTGATCACAGCTAGCTGCCCACGAGATTGAGTCATTTCATTAATTCATACTATTATGAAAATGATGATAGATGTTTATCTGTATAGAAGATTTGGAGAAATCAAATCTAATGGTAGATTTTTATGTCAGTGAAAAGACATTGTTGGGAGAGGGAGTGCAGGAGACAGGGAAGGATTTCATACCTTCCTTTCAAATACACTTCTTAAATGTTTACCTGGTAAGATGGAAAACCAGGTATGTGTGTCTATCAATAAGAACAGCGTGTATTAGAGAATGAAGACTTGGCTTCTTCAGGGAGTACTGCTGGAAAGAGTAGAGACCTATGTATGTGGTGGGATTTTCTGTCAAGGTTATCTACCCACAGGTGGGATAAGTGAATTAACTGTAGTTCTGCAGCTAAGAATTCACAGGTTGCAATTATAATAATTAGAGCATGTCCAGGCAAAGGTTTACAAAAATAACTTAGGTGGTGGTTAGTATTGGGTACTATTTTTGGTCAAATATACATACTTGTTTTTATTTTCTATTTTTCTTCCGCTTAAAATTAGACACATTTCTTCTTGGTCTTTTGTACTTTAGACAGACCTTATTGGGCAGTGTGGATTCAAAAACACATCTCTATTCAGTTTAGGCTAAATTGGAACTCTCACATTCTTATGGTTTGGGGCTATGAGAAAACAGAAGAACATTTTGGTGACCTAAATAATTTGACCTGTCGGGATTCTACATCATTTTAACCAAAACATACACTATCTATGGCTACTGTAGTTGTATAAGACGCATACCCTATATAGTGTTGTGATTAAAAGTGAGGGCTCTGGAGTCGGACTATCTGAGTTCAAATTCTAGCTCTGCCATTTACTAGTCATGTAACCATAAACATTTGTTTAACTACCTTGTACCTCAGTTTCCTCATTTGTAAAGTGAGAGCAATAATGGTACTTTTTTCACAGGATTGTTGTGAGAAATCAAAGAATCACTTAGAACAATGCTTGGTACAAAATAATCATTCACGTTTGTAGCCACGTAATTTTGGAAAAGATGAGACAAATTATTAACAACGGGAAAAAGTGATCGTGATGAAAGTGACAATAGAGCTCATAGTTATGAAGGCAAGATGTGGAGTTATAAAAATCTTTCCCTTATAGAATGTTCTTGGTTTGGTCACATACACACACACATAAAAAGAGTTTGGTAAATTCCAGCTATAGTTTTTTCTTTAATTCAACAACTATTTATTGAGCATCTACTATGTTCAGGCATTTTATTAGGCACTGGGAATTCAGCAATGAGGAAAGCAAACTCCTGTCCTCATGGAGATTATATATATTAAGGAGAGATATAGAAAATACAGACATGAATAATGGGAATTCCCTGGCTGTCCAGTGGTTAGGACTTGGCACTTTCACTGCAGTAGCCTGGGGTTCAGTCCCTGGTTGGGGAACTAAAATCCTGCAAGATGCACAATGTTGCACTCCACAGTTCATATCTATAGTTTTAACTAATAATATACATTCTTTTCATCTATTTTTCTTGAACATGTTAATCATACTTAACTGTTTTTTGATAAGCAAAATATCTGGATCAATATCTCTTTCTATCTTTTGTTTGTTTTTTGATTTACAATGTTGTGTTAATTTCTGCTGTAAAGCAAAGTGATTCCGTTATACATATGTATACATTCTTTTTCATATTCTTTTCCACTGTGGTTTATCACAGGATATTGAATACTGTGCTATACAGTAAGACCTTGTTGTTTATCCAAGTTAGCATCTACTAATCCCAAACTTCCAACCTATTCCCCTCCACCCCCCTTGGCAACCACAAGTTTGTTCTCTATGACTGTTTCTGTTTCATAGATAAGTTCATTTGTGTCATATTTTGGATTCCACATGTAAGTAATATATGGTATTTATCTTTTTCGGACTTACTTCACTTAGTATGATAATCTCTAGGTCCATCCACGTTGCTGCAAATGGCATTATTTCATTCTTTTTTATGGCTGAGTAGTAAACCACTGTATATATGTCCCACATCTTCTTTATCCATTCACCTGTCAATGGACATTTAGGTTGTTTCCATGTCTTGGCTATTGTAAATAGTGCTTCTATGAACATAGGAGTGTATGGATCCTTTCAAATTATAGTTTTGTCTGAATATATGCCCAGGAGTGAGATTTCTGGATCATATGGCAACTCCATTTTCAGTTTTTTGAGGAACCTCCATACTGTTTTCCACAGTGGCTGCAGCAATTTTTAAAATTAATTTTTATTGGAGTTTAGTTGCTTTACAATGTTGTGTTAGTTTCTACTGTACAGCACAGTGAATCAGCTATATGTATAAATATATCCCCTCTTTTGTTGGATTTCCTTCCCAGTTAGGTCACCACAGAGCATTAAGTAGAGTTCTATTACTATCTTTCTCTTTATGGTTTTAGTACTTGTTTCTGTGTCCTGGAATGCCTGGGAAATTTTGATCCAATTTGATCCAGACATAGTATTTTAAAAATTAGAGGGCTTTGGGGTAAAATCTTCCTCCAGAGAGGCTTTACCTCTTCTACTAGGGAGCTGATCACTTTAATCCAATCAGAGGTAGAACCAACTGCAGGCTGCATTACAGATTTTTATTTTTAGACTTTATTTTTTAGAGCAGTTTTAAGTTCACAGAAAAACTGAGCAGAAAGTACTGAGTTCCCATTTGCCTCTTGCCCGCACCCTTGCATAGCCTCCTTCATTATCAACGTCCCTCACCAGAGTGATACATTTTTTTAAAAATTTATTTTATCGAAGTACAGTTGACTTACAATGTTGCATTACTTTCTACCGTACAGAAAAGTGATTCAGTTCTATATATACAAACACGTATATTTATATATATATATACACACACACACATATATATATGTGCATATATATATACTTTTTCATATTCTTTTCCACTGTGGTTTATCACAGGGTATTGTATATAGTTCCCTATGCTACACAGTAGGAGCTTGTTGTTACCCATTCTACATATAATAGTTTGCATCTGCTCATCCCAAACTTCCTGTCCACCCCTCCCCCACCTCCACCCCCTTGGCAACCACAAGTCTGTTCTCTATGTCTGTGAGTCTGTTTTGTAGATAAGTTCATTTGTGCCATATTTTAGATTCCACAGATAAGTGATATCATATGGTATTTATCTTTCTCCTTCTGACTTACTTCATTTAGTATGATAAACTCTAGGTCCATCCATGCTGCTGTCAGTGGCATTATTTCATTCTTTTTTATGGCTGAGTAGCATTCCATTGTATATATGTACCACATCCTTTTTGTCCTAGAATGGTACTTTTTTTTTTTTTACTAGGGATGATTCTACATTGACACATTATTATCACCCAAAGTCCAGAGTTTATGTTAGGGTTAACTCTTGGTGTTGTACATTCTACAGGCCTTGACAAATGTATAATGACATGTATCCATCATTATAGTGTCATACAGAGTAGTTTCACTGCCCTAAAAAATCCCTTGTGTTCCACTTATTCATCCCTCCATACCCCTAACTCCTGGCAACTACTGATCTTTCTATTGTCTGCATAGTTTTGCCTTTTCCAGAATGACATATAGTGCATTACAGTTTTTGTGAGACTCTTTTACATCTCTGATCTGTCCCTGTTCCTAGAGAGTAGCCCTCTGCTATAGACTGAATGTTTATGTCCCCCCCAAATTCATATGTTGAAACCCTAACCCCCTAATGTGATGGCAATAGGAGGTGCAGCCTTGAGAGGTGATTTGGTCATGACGGTGGAGCCCTCATGAATGTGATTAGTGCCCTTATAAAAGAGACCCTGCAGAGCTCCCTCATCCCTTCTGACAAGGGAGGACACAGCAAAAAGATGGTCATCTATGAACAAGGAAGTTGGCTCTGGCCAGACACTGAATCTGCCAGAGTCTTTTATTTATTTACTTATATTTTGGGCCGTGTTGGGTCTTCGTTGCTGTGCACGGGTTTTCTCTAGTTGCGGTGAGCGGGGGCTACTCCTTATTGTGGTGTGCGGGCTTCTCATTGTGGTGTCTGCCAGAGTCTTGATCTTGAACTTTCCAACCTCCAGAACTGTGAGAAATAAATGTTTGCTGTTTAAGTCACACAACCCGACCCAACTAAAACACCCTCCTGGAGTTCCACCTGAGGACTTGGGGTGCTCACTGTAGCCCTGTCCTCCTGTGAGTCTTTTAAGTTTGCAAAATCTCTGTTCTACTTTATAGAGACTTTCTATTTAGTTTCTTAACATCTTGATCCATGTAGTGTCAGAATCTGGGAAAACAGGTCAAGTGTCAGACTCGGTTTTCCAGATACCCTTCTCACTGGCATCCCAGCCTCACAAGATTCTGATTTTTCTCTCCAGCCCCCCAAACTGCCAACAATTCTGCTGCCTTCTCTGCCCCTTGGTGATCTCCTGCCCAAATCTCTGGCTTAGATTCCTGGCCCCTTGCCAGGTACTCAGAACTGGCAAGTGCCCCCAAAGAAAACTCAACTGCAGAATGCCAGCACTCCTGTCCAAGTTTCGTCTTTCTCCAGAATCTTATTGCTCAAGTCTGAGTTTCCCCAGCAGTTCTTCAATGCCTTCAAACAGGTACTGTTCTGGGTATTTTGTCTAGCTTTTCTAGTCATTCTCAGTGAAAGCATTGGCTTTCATCTCAGCTGAAAGCAAAAGTCTTGACATACATTCCTGACAGATGCTTCTGTATTTTCTCATTTATTCTGTTAAGATTGACAAATAATAGAAACAGTTTAGCCAAGCAATCTACCTACATGCTTGATTTTATGGATGATTTGTCATTCACAAGTATAAATCTGTACTTTAATTTAGGATGTTGCTATATTAACATATTTGATCATCTGTTGTGTAAATACTTATGAATTTTTTCATGA
This sequence comes from Delphinapterus leucas, assembly GCF_059928025.1. Taxonomy (NCBI): domain Eukaryota; kingdom Metazoa; phylum Chordata; class Mammalia; order Artiodactyla; family Monodontidae; genus Delphinapterus; species Delphinapterus leucas. The sequence goes on from NC_143133.1 coordinate 19,884,679, forward strand.
ATTTATAAATGAATATCTGGTGGTCAATAATCACCATATTTGTGTACTATACATGAATTTCAACTGACCAATAGAAATATTGGGGAAATATAATTTTTTTAAACTGAAGTATAGTAGATTTACAATTTTGTGTTAGTTTCTGATAATTTTATTTTATTTTTTTGTAACTCAAATTACTTTCAATCTTGAGCTTCATTTTACTTGGGTGGCAGAAACTAAGCTCAGTCAATGTGGGGATTTCCCTAGGACTGTGTTTAAATAATGAGGGACTTACATGGTGTCAAAGCATCAGGGATGGGAGGGATCTCAGTGTCATCTGTCCATGATGTATCTGCCACATGGGCATCATCTGTTCATAATGTATTCACTGACATGGCACCATCCTGTCTCCCCACTCAGTGGTCTACTCTGGCATTTCTTGACCTTCATTCTTAACTGTGAGGCTCCTTTAGATCCACTGGCTCTCTCTGTTTACCTTGTTTTCATCCATGAATGCAAAGGAAACTTCCCGGGGCTCCTGAACCATTCCAGTGGGATGAAATGATCCCAACTACTTTTTCTATAGGACTTTGATGCCTCCCTGGAGCTGAGCTCTGAGTCTCTTTTGGATCAATCTTCCAGATTTATGGGAGAGATAGAGGTATGCTTCACAATGCTTTGCTCCAATATTTTGTTTATGCCGTAAGCCCTTTGAATTTTCCTAACAACCGAAACATTTGAAACTCAAAATCCTGGCAGAGTTTGCTTTCTGTTGTCCCATGCATTCCCTGAAGCCATAATAACAGATTAGTCTAGCTGAAAAAGGGAAAACGAAATACTGGAGAGAAAAACAAAGCAAAACATTGGTTACTATTTCAAAAAAATTACCATGCTATGTGTGTTTTCATTCCATAAACCCTTACTTTCTTACTGAGCACCTCATCTACACCAGGCAATATGCAAGACACCAGACTATCATGATAAATGAGACACAGTCCTCAGCTCAGCTACCACCAGACGGAACACAGACAAGAAAGAGGCAATTTCAAGACTTCTGGTTAAAATATGGCAGAGTAAACATGTTTACTCACCCTCCCTCCCAAAATTACATAAAAGTAACAGTAAAGAGTTTTCTAAGAAACCATGAACATATAAAGACAAAAAATGAAATACTTGTAAGTAGAGTATATGGCAGCAATGGAATGTTGGAAACTAGAAAGAGGTGGACTAGTGGTAAAACTGATTAATAATTGAAACCAAAGCTGGCAGTAAGGAAAGCTAAGAAGAAGGCTGATTTGAACTACAGGATCTCAGAAATATTTAGAGATATTAGAGTAGGGGTGCAGGTGTTGCTGGCAATGGGAGGATTCATTGCTGGTCTGTAAAAGAAATGAACTGGCAGCCAAACTTCTTTTATACTTTCCTGGTGAGAGTGTGGTTGAGTCATCTGTGGGAAGCTAGCTAAAAACAAAAGCAAAGAAACAAACAAGAAACAATGTAAAACCTAGTCAGACCTGCTGTATAAAAAATAAATTAAATTAAAAAATTAAAAAAAACAAAAAACAAAAACCTAGTCAGATCACCTACAGGGATGTATACCAGTCTATTCCAGGCAGTTTTTAAAAACTGCTTTATTTTTAAATATGAGCAGACAACAGTGTTTTAAATTTTAATGTAGTCAAATGCATTAGTTTTCCTCTTATGATCTGTTATTCGTGGTCTTAATTTCTTTGTTAATGTAATGTCAAAACAAAGTAGAGTGAAACAATTGCTAAAAAGCACATGTAGTATGTTACTAATTACATTGAAATGGAAACATATCAAGAAATACTACACATTGTTTTTCATTAGATACATGAATATGTAAGGGAGAATAACAATAGTAATACTATTCTGTGTCTACAACATTTTATTTCTTTATTTTAAAATCTGTTTAATTAAGGTATGAATTGTAACAAGGTTTAATTGGGAACAAAGTATCTCTTTTTACTTTTCTATAATTTGAGATATTTCATAGTTAAAAGAAGATAAATAGGCAGCCACAATACCCTGAGGCAAGGCTTACCATAGAGGAAGGTACTTGGTGTTGGGGAACCCACAGAAAGGCGATTGCTGGGTGGCTAGGGAAGAGTTGGGAGGGAGTGATGGCATGCAGTCTACAACCCAAGGGAAACGCTGGCAGTGCTGGAGGGGGGGGAAGCGGGGGCGGGAGGTGTGGCACCAGGAGTGGTGGAGCTGTGTTTCCCTAAGAAAGTTAGGGGCATTTGTGGTATGTGTGTTGGGGGAAATAGTGAAGATCCTATAAAACCAAGTTCTGTGAGTCTGGATCTCATCCCCAGGAAAAGGTGAAGCATAAAGAGGGCTGAGCATCAGGGCCAGGGAAGGACCCTGGAGACCTAGTGAGGAACCTGGTGTCAGTATGTAATTGGCAGGAGCTCAAATTCTTTACAGAGGTGTTTTCCCCTAACATGATGCCTTTCTGTCTCATCGAGCTATACTGTTTTTGCCTTTTCTCCTTTCCCACGGCAGAGGGGAGGGAGGAGCCCTTGTTCCTAATTGCTTTCCCCTCGTGTCGCAGCCCCTGGCCTTCTAAAGTCTCCGCTAAGTGTGCCCAATGCTCCCTTCCTGTTCCATCAGCCGATCCCACCTGTCTCTCAGGCAGCCCCAGTTTGCAACTGTGAAGGCCTTGTCAATATGTTTTTTCCTTCTTAGTCTCCTTTCTAAGCCCAAACCCCTCCTCCTCTGTCCTTGTGGGATTCCTGCACGATGAGTCGCCCCCGGAGCCCTCTAATTCCTGCCCACTGCCCTGACTCCTTTGCTCTGCCTGCCGGCCTTTCTGCTGCATGGCAGGTCCCCTTCCTGCAACGTGTGCTTGAGCAGAGCAGTGTCCCAAGTGAGCAGAGGAAGACGTTGATTTTCCTATCCAAGCCAGATTGAGAGACAAGGCAGGGCTTGTGCTATGAATCAGAGGGTATTTATCATGGCTCAGGGGCTGGGGTTTACTTTTCTCAAAGGTAATTTTTGGAAAATATTTACTTTCTTTCACTTGTGTGATGTGAAAGCTCTTTCTATTTGGTGTTCTGAATTCCCTGTTTACACCTTCTAAAAGAGAGGTTATCCATCCAAAGGGGAAACATGATTTGGTTTTGGTGTTATACACTACTTTTTTTTTTTTTATGTTGTCTTTTTTAGATTGAGGTACAATTTACATATAGTAAAATGAATATAAGTAACTTGTGAGTTTTGATAAATATCTACATCCATGTAGTTGTAATCCAAATCAACATAGAGAAGCTTTCCATCCTTTCCAGGAAATCCTTTTGCTCCTCTTTTAGTTAACTTCACTCCTACAGCAAACTACTCTTGATTTCTCTCACCTTAGCTTAGTTTTCATGTTCCTGAACTTCATAAAAATGGGATCAGATAGAATCTATCCTTCTTGTGTCTTGCTTCTTTTTCTTTTGTTCAACACGTTTTTGAGATTATTCCTGTTGTGTTCTTTTTTTTACTGCTGAATACCATCCCATTATATGAATATACCACAATTCATTTATCTATTCTCATTGTGATAGACATTTCAGCTGTTTCTATACACTAGTGTAAACTAACTGTGTAGAAAGATGTAGAACTTTTCTTAATAGTGGAGAGTGTTCTTTATAAAATCAAAATTACTTGTAACTAGTAGTTACAAGTGAGGAAAGTGGGAGGAGCAAGAGGGTAGGGGATTAAGAGGTACAAACTATTAGGTATAAAATAAAATAACCGGGCTTCCCTGGTGGCACAGTGGTTGAGAGTCTGCCTGCCGATGCGGGTTCGTGCCCCGGTCCGGGAAGATCCCACATGCAGCGGAGCGGCTGGGCCCGTGAGCCATGGCCGCTGAGCCTGCGCGTCCAGAGCCTGTGCTCCGCAACGGGAGAGGCTGCAACAGTGAGAGGCCCGTGTACCGCAAAAAAATAAATAAATAAAATAAAATAACCTACAAGGATATATTGTACAACACGCAGAATATAGCCAATATTTTATAATAACTATAAATGGAGTATAACCTTTAAAAATTGTGAATCACTATATTGTACACCTGTAACTTATATAATACTGTATAGCACCTATACTTCAATTAAAAAAAATTACATCCCTAGCTGATTATCTAACATACTGGAATTAGAGTCTCTGTATCTTATAGACTTTTCTATTATTGGAAAAATAGAAGCTTGAATGTCAAGATCCTTGCGGCCCTACTCCCCAGTTTCCTGAGTCAGCTGGCTTCTGGGAGTTCCCTGGCGGTTCAGTGGTTAGGACTACACGCTCTCACTGCCAAGGGCCCAGGGTTCAATCCCTGGTTGGGAAACGAAGATCCTGCAAGCCGTGCGGCACGGCCAAAAAAAAAAAGAAAAACAGAAAAAGAAATGTCTTGATGTTTCCTCAACTCCCATCCTGAGTCTTTAAGGCCATATTAAATAATAATAACAGAATTTTGAACTGTCACTCTGCATATTACTGCATGAACACTGAGTAGTTAATCCACTAAAAATATAATTAGTTTTACCGTGTTTCAAAAAGAAACCGGAGAAATAAAAGATAGTTCCTGGGTACTGTTTAAAGACCCCTGGAGGCTTGAGTTAGGAGGACTGAGCACCCCACACTTGCAACTTGGGTCTGGAATTTTGTTCATGCTGACCTCTGCAGGTAAACTGTTTGAACTGGTTTTCTATTGCTCTGTCACAAAGTACCCCAAAACTAACTTGGTGACTGAAAACAGTAAACACTTTTTATTTCATCATTTGTGTGGGTCTGAAGTTCAGGAGGAGCTTAGCCGGGTGGATGAGCTCAGGGTCTGTCGTGAGATTGCCGTCAAGGTGTTGGCACATGTGGCCAGAGAGGAGGCTTAAGAGAAAATTGAGAAGATGCTTAGTGATGGGCCTTGAAGGAGGAACAGCAGCTCACCAGGGAAACTGAAAGCAAGAATGTGTTTGAGGCAGGCAGAGGAGGTAAATGCACAATAGGAACTTTTTTTTTTTTTTTGCAGTACGTGGGCCTCTCACTGTTGTGGCCTCTCCCGTTGCGGAGCACAGGCTCCGGACGCGCAGGCTCAGCGGCCACGGCTCACGGGCCCAGCCACTCCGCTGCATGTGGGATCTTCCCGGACCGGGGCACGAACCCGTGTCCCCTGCATCGGCAGGCGGACTCTCAACCACTGCGCCACCAGGGAAGCCCAAAATAGGAACTTTTATGTGATTCATTAGCAAGAAAGTAGAGAGTGCAGTAAAGTTGGAGGAAAAACTCAGGAAGGCCACAGTAACATCTTGCTAAAGAATTCTGAATATTTCCCGCAAGCAATTTGGATCTGCAAAAAATCTGTTGATTTTAAGCATGGAGTAACACAATCAGATTCGCATTTAGAAGACAAATTAGAGAGAGGGAAAATTAAGAGGCCAGTAGAAAATGATTGCAAAGCAAATGGGTAGAAGGGAGCCGGAACAAGACAAGGAGGGGTGTTATTAGAATCTACCGCCTTAAATGTGGTGGTGCGAGCGGATGGCGAGGGAAAGTGAAGGATCCAGAAGTATTGCCGGGATTCTGCATCAGTGACTGCTTAACAGTGATGTCTTGAACCAGGACAGGGAATGTGGAAGAAGCTGGTCTTGAAGGAAAAATGGTAAGTTCGGTTTGGGCATGTTGCTTGTGAGTTACCTGTGGCCCATCCTGGCTGAGACATGAGAAGCAGGCAGGGAGCTATGTGAGCCTAGAGCACAGGAGAGAGGTCTGAGCTGAAGATGAGGATTTGGAAGTGTCCTTTGTTGTGGCCGGGCCTGCTGCAGGCTGGGTGACGCAGTAACGAATGAACATGGAGCTGTGGCTCAGCAAGGAACCCCTTATATAGGTTAGTGGTTCTCAACTGGGGACAATTTTGCCCTGCAGGGGACTTTTGCCAATGTTGGGAGACATTTTGATTTCTCACAACAGGGGCGGGGGGGTGGGTACTACTGACAGTGCGTAGAGGGTGGAGAGGCTGTTACCAGAAAACTGGGTTTGCCTCTTGGTGGGTATTGAGCCAAAAGACACAATCAGCCAAAGAGCAGGAGAAAGAAAGATTTATTATTACTTGCAGCAAGTAAGGAGAACACCGGGGATCTTTCCCAAAGGTCCTGGGATATCCTGGGATATCTCCCAGGATAGCAAAATGGGGAAGTTTTAAGCTAAGGGTACATGCAAACTAATGAAGGGGCTTGAGCAGAGGAGAATTCAGTGTAGAATTGGGGCAAAGGTTGACAGAGTCCAAGCTTTACTTGACTGAAGTCAGAAAACGTCAACGTCATCATTCCATCCTCCGCCTGGGTGGGTGCTTTATTTCCTGCAGAACTCAAAGATATATATCAGATTTTATATGTATCCCTGGAGGAGGACCTAGGACTCTATTTCATGCTGAACTATTATTTCTTGTAGCCATGTTTTTGCCACAAGAAGAAAGCTGGTCTCTGAGAGAGGAAAATGAGACAGAGAGAGCTAAGAGTGTGTGATCAGTCATACTTTCCCTTTATTGGCATTTCTGTTTCTGTTTTTCTTTTTTAACTTCTATGAAATTAATGTGGGAAGGAAGGATCCTGCTTCCATAAAGTTGAAGTTAGCACTCACTTCCCAAGACCTTGAAGTATGACTGATGACATGCTCTTAGCTCTCTCTCTTTTTACCAAAACTAGCTTGAGCTGCGTTTCTGTCACTTGAAACTAAGAAAGTCCTGACTTAAACAGCTTTGTTAATTTAGCCTGAGAAGAAGCTAGTGAAAGGAAAAGATTTAAATACAGATGAGAATAAGATCATTATCCTGGAGGATGAACCTTAAACCTTGGGTAGGAAGAGGGTCCTTTCACCTTCTGAGTAAGAAAGAAGGAGGTAAGAATGGGCGTGGATGAAGATGAGTTTGTAGGTGTAGGGTGAGAATTCAGGGCAAGGAGACTGGCTGAGTAGGAATTAACGTCATCTGCTGGGAGAAAGGATGAGGGCTAGAATCTTAAGGAGAGCAGTGAAGATTAAAATAAATGTGATGAGGGATGGAAAAAGAGTTGAGCAGGGACATATTAAAGGGTCACTAAGAAACACCGAGGGCCCAGCTGAGACGGATGACTCCAAATCTGTTTCACGGCCACTCTGCGGTATGATTTTGTTGTGTCCAACTGTCCTCAGCAGCCTGCATGTAGGGGCAGGTAGATGACGGTGGGGTAGCGGTTACTGGGACGTGTGAAGAGAGTAGACTGGAGGGAAGTGACAAGACGGTGGGGAAATGACTTACAAAGGATGGATGGTAGTCTGGGTGGGAAGAGAGGCTAGGGGTGGGTGAAGTCTGAGAGTACTAGCAGATGTGGCTGGAATGCCAGGAGAACATGGAGGAAAGGAGGGAGCTTCTGGGGGTGGGAATTAGTAAGGTTTTAGAGGAGGAACCGTGTAGAGAATGGCAGTGTTCAGGGTGTGAGAGAGCGAACCCTCATTCCCTCTCATCCAAATAATAAGGTTGCATAAAGGGGAAAAAAATAACACTACTTCCATCCATCACGTGCCTTGATATCCCCGTTAGGCTGACTTCTGGGAAGGACACCACCCTCCCGCCCTCCTTCTCCCAGCCCTCCACGCTGCACATACACACCCACCCGGCGGCAAAGGCTTTCCTTGTTTAAGCCTACTTCCTACTCTTGCCTCCTACCCTAAGGTTAACAGAATTCTGCTGTGTCATCTCATTTAATCTGCTAGACCAAGCACTGTAATTAGACAGATTCTATCTTTTCTTTTTTTTTTTAAAATCACTGTATCCTGAGTGCCTATGACAGGGTGTGACACACAATAAAGTTGTTGAATGAATGAAGATAAACTTCAGATAAAGAAACCAACGCTGAGAGTACCATAAACTGGCCCCAGAAATGGGGGTGGGTTGGGGGTAGGGGACCAGTGCTGAGAAGCTGGCTGTTGATGGGTAAAGCCTGCTGCAGTGGAGCAGTGGATGCAGAGGGACTTAATTTGGGTTTTTAAGTGGGATGGGTGGGGACTGAATCATCAGCATGGAAGAGATGAGGGTGGGGTTTCGTGGTGAGAGTTTTTTGGAAGGAGAAAGAGGGATGAGAAATTGAAACCAGTCTTCCTGTTATTTTTAGGCATTAAACAAGTGAGCTCATCTAATCCTAGCCACCACCCCAAATTAGGAAAAATCAAATCATTGTCCAAGGTCACACACTACTAAGACCATAAAGCAAAACTTTACCACCCAGGGATGAGTCCTCCCCAGAATTCAGAATCCCTGTCTGGGACTACATCTATTCCACTGGCAAAATTCTCTCTTACAAGGTTTCCTTTTAACTTTTTTTATATCTTCCTAGTCATTTTGAATATCAACCGTTTGCAGTTAACAACCCACACCACAATGGATTCATTCAGCCATTCACGCATCCATTCAAAACATTCACTGCGCTGCTATGAGCAGGTACTAAGTGTTCCTAAGGGCACTGTGCTAGGTGTTGGGGACTCAGCAATGAACAAGAGAGACAGGATGCTTGTCCTTTTATAAACAGGCTGAGTAGTTTGGGGTTTCTTTTTACTAATTGCTCTGAAGATCTTAATCAAGCTTAAAAATCCTTCCTGAAAGATTCCTATGAGAAACTTTCTTTTACCTAATTATTTACCCAAGACCTATATTCCAGTCTCCTGCTAGGGAAGCTGACTTACGTGTTACTGGATAAACACAAATATTGTTTTGAATAAAAGCAGTGGAAGGCCTTCTAAAGATAAAAATCTCCTGAGGAGTCTCTGCTTTTAATTTCTGGTGAGCACGTGGATCTCAATAAGGGGAGATTATTAAAGAGTTTCCTCATAATTTCACACTGTTGGCTCAGGATGAGTTTCTGAAAGTAAATCTGGACCTATTTCTCCAAAGGACATTACAACCACTTTAAGTCTAAAGGGCAAGGTTTGGGGGGGGGCACTAGAATGCTGGCTACATTCCAGTATTACTTCTGGGAGGTAGAAGTGATGGTGAAAATGGACAGGGCAGAATCTGAAGAAGAATGAGGCCTCACCTTCTCACCCTGGGAGGTTCAGGGATGGATGAGATGAGGCCACATAGACGGCTTGAATTAAATTCCAAATGGTGCTTCTGGAGTCTTTGGCCACATCAGATGGGGGCCGTGGGAGCCTGCATATGGAGAGGAGTATAGAGGGTGGGAGTCTCATTTTGCTGTAATTGATAGGGGCCACTGATGGGAGACTCTAGTAGAGGAAGGATAGGAGAGAACCAGGAAGCATCAGCTTGGCCCTGGAGAGTTGGGGCCTGCTAGGCCTGAGGGATTGGCTGGTGATAGGACAGGTCCTGTTGCACAGGGCAGTGGGACCATCAGAGAGTAATTTGTTTTAAATGTGAGAGTAGGGGCTGAATCATCAGGTTAGGGGCCGAGAATGGTAGTGAGGGTTTTTCAAAGGAGGAAGAACTGTGGAGGAATGAAACCAATCCTCTTATAATTGCTAGGCATTTTTACAAATTAGCTCATTTAATCCTTAATTTCTTGCAATTCACTATCTTGTCTTCTTTTCTTCTTCTTCAGGTAATCATAATTTGTAACAACTATATTTATTCAATGAAATTAATTTAAAAAGAAGACTAACTGAGAATTTTATATTCTAAAAAACAAGACTAACTCTTCTAGAATTAGGGAAAACTGTTTTACTTATACAAAGCCTAATACTCATTTTTTTTCTCTTTATGCATCAGTATAATTAAGGGAAGCAGTAGGTCAATGAATATACGATGAAAATATTAGATTTGAGACATGTAGAAATTACAACACAAGGAAGCTAGACCTGTTTAGAATAAATTGGCTAGTTCCTGAATGATCCAAATAATTGAGGTAAAGAGGGAAATCAGGAAAGTCTCCAGTTTACAAATAAATTGAGGTTCAAAAATGTGTTTGGGGACTTCCCCTGGTGGTTCAGGGGTTAGGACTCTGTGCTTGCACTGCAGGGTACGTGGGTTCTATTCCTGGTCGGGGGACTAAGATCCCACAAGCTGCGTGGCTTGGCCAAAAAAAAACAAAAACAAAAATGGGTTTGTAAATTAGTTATCTGAGATTTGGTACATTTCCCCAATGAAAAGAAAATTTTAGGTATGGCTGTAACCTGATACCTGATTATCTCATCAGAAAATAGCTGAAATCCATTATTTGTACACAAGAACTGTACAGCAAACAAACCAAAATAATCACAAAATACTTAAAATTAATGCAACATAAAGACAACACACTAAGAAGACTTTAATTTTAAATTCAAGAAAGAGAAAGTTTAATTAGGAGGTTGAAAGAGTTACCTGAAGAATCTGGTGGAGAGTCTGAGGATGCCCTTTGGACACTGAGTAGGGACTTTTGGGATAGATGACAGATACTGTTTTTAAGACATAATAAGGGAGATTTTCTGAGTGCCCATCATTTATAACACCCAGTAGTTAAAAAACACCACTCATTCAAAATCCATCAATTAAATATACCATTCAAAGCAGAGTCTTTAGGTGGTAGTTTTTATGCACTTTGCACTCCAGCCATTTTAGAAATTCAATTCACACACACACAAAGGCACTTTCCTTCTTTTGGTTTTGCTGTTCACTTAACCAGATCACCCTTTCTCCTCTTCATTTCCTGACAAAATATCCTCCCTCGAAGCCTAATTCAAACGACACATCCATCAATTTTTTAAATCCCTTGACAAAGTATTAGCTGTCTCTCTTCTGAAACCAGTTGCATTTTGATTACATTTTATGCATCTCGTTTATGATTTACAGTTTGTCTCCCATTGTATTATCTGTATTCCTGCTCTATCTGTAATGTTAATGGCACTAGACTCTTGTGTAGGCCTTCTCCACAGCTTCAGACCACCTTTGCAAAACAGCGTTCCCCTCAGCCTGATTCCCCAGCTCCATTTAATTTTTTTTATAGCAGACTTCATACTGGACATAATAGGTATTTTTTATTGTCTGTCCCCTCCCCCAGAATGTATGACTTATGAGGGCAGGGACTTTGTTTCATTTACTGCATTACCCTATCCCCAGTGCCTAGAACTGCGCCCAGTCCACAGTAGGAACTGAATAAATCCATGTAACTGGAAGTGAAAGAAATACCAACTGGGGTATGTATATCAAAACACTGAGTCTAATAATTCATTAATTCTATCACTATTTAGCTGCAGGACACAGCAAGTCGTTAACCTGTGATGGGCATCATTTTCCTATAAAATCAACAACATCGTTATACATAGGATTGCTGAGCTCTGGTGTCATTCCATTACTCTGAGAGTAGAAACTGAGAGAGATGATGAAGTAAAGGACTTCAAGTAAGTGGATGTGTGAGGGGAAAAGAATGCTCCAGGCCACACTGAAGGAGCTACTCTTGGTGAAGGTCAGAGAGAAAATGATAAGCAGAAGTGAGGAGAAAAAGATGCAGAGGAAAGGGCTGCCTTCAGACTCCTTTGCCTGTCAACAGTGCTCTGGGAGAGGTGCTCAAAGTAGAGAGGAGATGTGCTCAAACTAGGGAGGCTGAGGCCACGTAGAGATGCCGGCTGCTTGGGAAGAGGCTTCCAGGGAAGAGGAAAGGCAAGCTGAAAGGGGAGTGTGTGCGTGTGTGTGTGTGTGCATGCGCGTGCGTGCGTGTGTGCGCGCGCGCGCGCGCGCGCGTGTGTGTGTGTATGGCGAGCTCCACATGCTTTGCAATTTTGCCTCTCTCTGCAGCAAGCAATCACTCTGCTGTGACTTTGTCAAGGCCTGATTAAGCGTGTGGCTCATATGTGAAAGCAAATGAGAAGTTCTATCTATACAAAGAACACATTCGTTCTACATTTAATTTATGACAAAAGCTCTTCTTTATTCCCCAAAGCGGACTAGATTCTCATCTCTTACCTTGAATCTCCACAGCACTTTGCGCTTCTCATCCTAGAATATCTTACTGCGTCTAGGGTTGCCGGCTTCTGTCCTCTTGCCTCCCGGCGCCCGCCCCGGTGCCGCCCCTCTCGCCACGCTAGTAAGTCTGAGGAGGGCACTGTCTTTCTGTCTTTGCGTTCTCTGCACCAGCCTAGTACAATCTCCTGTAGTGCCTGTCTCCGTCTGTCTTTCTCTCTCATACTCATGTATTTTACGTTTAACTAATAATAGGGAATGGCTCAAATTTAAGTTATTTGAAAGTTCTAGGCTGGTTCTGAAAATAGGAACCGACCCCAGGCGGAGGTTTTTAAATTTCCCAAGTAAGTCACCATCGAGATATATACATTTAAGAGAAGGCCATCTAGGAAGCAACGATTGACACTTTTTTTTAAAAACAAACTTAAAAATAAACTTGGTAATTCTAAACCGTGGTCAAAGACGCGCTGTCCTTGCCCGCAGAGACTGTCTGGTCTTCACGCCCCTACACCGTGAAGGCCGAGCACCGGGTGAGGCCCGCGTTCCTGCGGCCACAGAGGGGAGGGAGGCCCCAGCGATCCCAAACAAGGAGTCCTGGACAACTCCCCACGCCCTCCCGCTGCGCGAAGGCCAGGCTGTCCCCCGGGCCCTCAGGGATCCGCGCCCCTCCCAGGCTGCGAGGACTCGGACCGGCCGGGCTGCACGCAGGCGCACTGAAGCCCGGGCAGGGGCGTGTCGGAGGCGCGCAGGGATGGGCCGGCGGGGGCGGGGCGGGGCGGGGCCGATGCCTTTTCCGTTGCCTGGAACCCGCAGAAAGCAGCTGCCTGGAGCGTTCTCTGCCCGCGTCTCTGCCCGCCCTCTGCGCCGCCGCTCTCCCGGAGGTTCAGGTCTGGGTGAGTGAGAGCTCGCCTAGCCCGCCGAGGGCAGCGGGGGCGCCGGGGTGGCGCGGACGCTCGGCGGAGGGCTGTCCCGGGAGCTGCGGAGAGGGCTGGTCTGCGGCGGCGCCCGGGGGGCTGTCTGGACGCCGCGGCGGAGAAGTCCCGCTCGCTGAACCCGCCATCTCTCTCTTCTCTTGCAGTTCTGCATCAGTCACCTTCTCCTGACCTGGGCAGTCGCCATGGCACAGGTAACGCCGTGCGCCCCCGCGCAGCGCTCGGATTTACCAACTTTGTAAACTGTTCAGGAGTTCTAGAATTTGTTGGAAAGCCAGAAGAGTTTAGGAGTAAACTGAATCTGCCTTCGGGAATTTCTTACACTTTCTGTTTCCCCTTTGTTCCCCTTCCTAGGGAGCGCCCGCCCGAACCTGCTCCCACCTGGCGCTGCAGCGCAGCGGGCGCAGCCGCTGGTGACGTGGCCGGATTTGGGGGGCGCTTCCTCTTCGTGAGTGAATGTGTGAAAGGGAGCCTTCCTAAAATTCCAGAGAGTGGCTGAAATTAGAACCAGAGCAAGTACAACTCCTTGTGGTCTTGTGAAGCGAACGCATTTCTTTTTTTCTTTTCTTGGCTTTATTTATTTATTTCGCCAAGTTTCCTGTATTTGAATACTATGAGTGGGCGTTGGCTTTTTCCAGTAGAGTTGTAGTGGAGCTTTCTCCAGTCGCTCAACCCAATTTAACTAAAAGGAACTTTTCGTCGTTGGCACAGATTTTTTTCCCCCCCCAAGCAAGAAGGTTAAACCGAAGAGCTGCTTTTCCTAAGTAACGAACTCGCGGAACGAGGTTATGAATTGAATTTGCCTTGGGACTGTTTCAGAATTTGATTACCTAATAACGGCTTTCTTTGCTGTTCTTAACATTTATCAAAAATGTAGGGAAGAGAAAATCATTTAATTTGTATAGCACTCTTTAAAAATTGACCGTGTTGTACAATCTTTTGTGAATAAAATATCGGTGCTTACGACAGCTCCACCCCGAAACTAATTTTACAAGATCTCATCGATCTAACTGGCTTGTCAGAGTCCAGAAACTTTTTTTAAACAAGTGGTTCAACTCAAACAATGCCCTCTTTCATGTATAGTTCACTTAAAAAAAAAATCAGATTGACTTATCAAAATTGAATAAGGTTTCATGATCCTTTCCAAGACAAGATGGGAGGATTAAGAGGAGTTGGTAATTTTATTAAATTTATACAGTACTTCCATTCTTACTTCCTCTTTTGCACTTAAGAAGTGTTACAGAAAACCAAGTCTCATATTACTTCAAGTGGAAACTTCGGTTTAGATTCTTCAACATATAAAGGATACTTTTATATGGAATTAACTTTGCTGAGCATTATTTTTCCAATATTGATATGCTGGTGTGGTGATGTAAATGATGATTTCGCAAGCATTAAAGAATAATTCTCTTTATCTTAGCTCTTTTGGCTGTTTCTCTTTTGTAAATTTACCCAGTGATTTCTGAAGTTTTTCAGTCAGTTCCTTTAATTATGTAGACTCTACCCAAGATAGCGTAAGTGAACACATTTCCCCAAATGTGGACATTGATAATTTCAAAGGATGAAAATAGTGTAAAAGCCCTTATATATACAAAACCTGGGAGAATGGTGGCTTGTATTATAGAATTTTGTACATGACCTCTATTACAATATAACCAGGACTGTTTTCTATCCAAGCCACAGTTTTTAGTTATCATAAAAGTTACAAGTAATATTAAGAAAGATAGTGTTGAATTTTCCACTAGCTTTGTTATTAGTTATCCTTGGAAACCATGGAAGTAAAACATTTTGTTAAATATTTAATATTAAGGTGAAGTTTTGTTGGCTTTATACTTACATTTGATGGTGTGCAGAATGCCTACATTATGGAATTGCACTTTTACTGTCTAAAATTTCCTTTGGACCCCAGTGTAAGCTGAAGTACTTCAGTGTTGGGTTTCAAACAGTTTCCATGGTAGTACCTTTTGTTGACGTGCGGTATGGGCTTCCACTCTCTGGCCATCTGTAGAGTAATGGCATCATGGCTGAGTCTTAGAGGTGCACATTCTGGCAATTTAAAATATGTTGTTAAATATTAATGTCTTTTATTTAATGAAAAGTGAAAATATAGCCTCCCACAACAGTGATTCTTCATGTTTATGAGCTACATCTTCCATACCAGTGGTTTTCTCTTCTTACTTAACATTGGGACCACCCTGCAGATAACAGTTTGCAGATATCCAGGAATCAATTATCGCATATGTAGATCACAGGCACGACTGTATTATTACAAATTTGATGGAACTTTGACAGATACATTGGAGTTTCTTTTTTTATGTAAACAAATATTATTAGGTATATTTTACACTCTTAAGAATATTTATATTAATATATTTATAAGTAAATTATACATTATATTGTAATGAATGTACTTCATGTCAATGTTGCTCTTTTTAAAAATTTTTTTAAATTTATTTTTTGGCTGCGTTGGGTCTTCGTTGCTGCGCACCGCACTTTCTTTAGTTGCAGCAAGCGGGGGCTACTCTTCATTGCGGTGCGTGGGCTCTAGGCACGCGGGCTTCAGTAGTTGTGGCATGTGGGCTCAGTAGTTGTGGCTCGCGGGCTCTAGAGCACAGGCTCAGTAGTTGTGGCGCACGGACTTAGTTGCTCTGCGGCATGTGGGATCTTCCCGGACCAGGGATTGAACTGTGTCCTCTGCATTGGCAGGCAGATTCTTAACCTGCCTGGCAATACTGGGCAAATATTGGGAACAACATAAAAAGTGACTTATCATGTTAGGTAAATACATTCAGAGTTGGAGGCATTTGTTGGGTACCACTACTTGAGCTCTGCCCTTCTTCTGGTCCTAATTCTTATCCATTAGTATTGAAATATGTGGGATTCAACCAGTTAACGGTTATTTGGAGAGAAATAGTCTAACCTGAGGCTTCCCAGTTTTTCTCAAAGAGAGCACACTGGTTAACTCTATCTTCTCCATGACATACAAGAATATAAATTACAGATATACCTGCATGTAAACAGTCCCTGGACAGTACTTTTTTTTATAGGTTTGAAACTATTCATTTGAATGGTTTTATATTTATCTGGTTTGAAACCACAGCATCCATGTTATTTTAGCATAAAAGGCTAAATGAGTAATAAATTATTATGATTATTGGATCAGTAACAAAATCTACTATGTTAAATTTGGGTACAAGCTAGTTGAATATATTTACTAAGGAATAGCCAAAGAGCTGTTAAAATTGCCTGAGTTATCTATATATAGTAAATATTTTTGAATCCCTTCATCTTTTTTCTCTCAACAATTAACTTCTGTTTATGTAAGTGTGAATTTTTCATTAGGTATTAGGGTCATTTCTTTAATCTGACTTACAGTATTTTGGGTTGGATTTCTTAAATAGGCTTCTGACCTATTTCTCTCCTATAGCTTTACTTGCTTACACAGGTTTGTTTTTTTTTAAATCTAAGTATTTAGCTACAGCCAAATTATTTCATAGATATTCTAATTTATTTAAGTATTTGAAAGTACATTGTGTAGTTCTGTGTTCTTTGGTTTGGAAAAATCAAGAGTTGGCTATATTTCGTAGACAAATGATCCATTTAATACATTTTAATTCAATTTAAGGCTTTTATGTCTTTAATTTTCTTTAGGATAATGAAACTTTAAAAAATTACATTTTGGGCAGTCTGAACTTTGTTTAATTTATAGTGTTGTTTACAAAGAGTTAATGTATTCAGGGCATCAGGAATGTCATGAAGCAAAAGCAGGGTACATAATTTTTGACTAGAAACTTCATGAACATCATAGCTATCAGCCTGGTACATATTTAAACTGTACAAAATTTGAAGAGAAATTTTTTTGGTTGGCTTGAAATCATTGCACTATGATAATTTACAAGGGCCCTGAGCAAGCAGGATCAATATAAATAAGGAAATTTGAGATGAGGTTCATTCCAGAGGAGTTGACTGGAGGTTGAGTGCATCTTTTCATGCCATTCACTTTCAGGCCAAATCTCTCTGTAGTGATTCCCTTGGGGGTTCTTAGATCAGGTTACCTGTTTACCCATGGCCTGTGCTGCTTTGGGTTAGTCCTTCTCAGTTCCTGATTCCTTGACTGTGGTCTTCATTTTGGATGCTGAGAGAGAACTACATCACAAGCTGCTTGGCTGCTTTGCAAGCCGCTGAGCAATTCATTGGTGTTTAGTAAACCTTAATTCTCCTATCTTGAGCTAGTGCCCCTCGGACACAGTTGGCAAGTTAGTCTGAGGTCCAGTTCTGAAATAAATTTTATTCGTATAACCTGTATACTATTCTAAAACTTCACAAATATATCAGTTGATTTTGTTTGTTTGTTTGTTTACCAAATTAGCGCTCCTAAGACCGTTTCTTTGTGTTTTATGGACCCGTCTTTCAGTTTATCGGTTTGTATAATATGTACATCTGTAAGCAACTGATTAATTGAAAGGAATACATATTCCGGTTGGTATCATTTTCTTTGGACTCCAGTTCCTAACTGTTCTCTTTACTTTGTCATTCATGCATACATTCATGAATGTTTGAAGCTTTTGAGCTCCTACTATGTGTCAGGTATTATTAGACATGGGAAATAAAAAGGGAAATGGAGCTAAGATTTATTGATACAACGGGTGCATTGCCAAGTCCTTTTTATGCATTATTTAGTGCTCATAATACAGTTTTGGAAATAAATATTACTAGTTCAGTTTCACAGATGAGGAAATTGAGGTAACTTAGCCGATGTTAGTCATATGGGACAAAGGAGGAAAGGCATGATATGTAGAGGCAACAGGAGCAAAACTACAGGCTTGGGGGTGTAAAGGAGTTTGGCAGGGCCAGGAGCTGCAGGCAGTCTGGTCTTGCTGGCGTGAAACTGCAGGCTGTTGGGGAGATGGAGCCCTGCCTTGGAAAGGGGAGCTGGAGCTAAAGAAATATGAGCCATTTTGTAGGTAATGGAGAGCTACCAGAGAGTCATTAGTTGGGGTATGCCATGGTCAGATTTGTGTGTAACAAAGATAGCCCCGGGGCCAATGTGATACTGTGCTTCTGGGGGCTGCAGAGGCGGGATGGTGGTGTGGGAGTTGAGGAGGGGAGAGGGGAGCGGGACCTTGGAAGACTACTTGGGCATCTGTTGCTGTAATCCCGGTGAATCTTAAGGGCTTAAACTAGGCAGTAGCTGGGACTTTAGATAGGAGGGGACTGTAGGAGAGAGTGGGCAAATTGGATGCATGAGTGAGTGGGAGTTGGGGAAGGGCCAGGTTAAGGTAAAGATGAGCGGCTTCCTTGATGGAGTGGTTGATTTTTTTCTTTGAGAAAGGAATGCAGGTTGGAGGTGGGAGAAAAGCAGAGTTAGTAGATTTGTTGAATTTGAGTTCTTTATAAAACATTTAGGTGGTGCTATCTAGTACACAGCAGGGTGTATGTGGTCTTTAAATCTATTTTCGTCTCTATAGGTCATCCATTTGATTATGTATTATTTATCTCCTCCTACAACTAAAGATTTGAAGCTAACTTATTTCCTCCCTTTGTCTAGGACCAGCCAAGTTCATTAGATTTCTGTCTCTCGTTTAGATGCAAAAGGAAGTAAAGTTGTGAATCGATGCACACTCTTCTCTAATATGAGAAATCTGTAAACTTGATTGTTTTCTGAAGCATCGATGTGAATGAATTGGTTAGTGAAATAGCTTTTCACGTGCTGTGTGCAAAATGGCCAATTCAACAACTAGGTAAAATAGCCCCTTCTTCGGAGGTTAATACATTTGCCCGCTTTACCGACTCAAAGGTATCACCATTATTCACGGACAGTTAAACTTTCCACTTTATTAGTATTTGCCAAGGGAAGGCATTCTTATACTAGCAGGGAGGTAGCCATAGGAGCATTAAAGAAACACAACAAAAATCTAAATAATGTTGACAAAACCTTTATTAAGTTACTAAAAACTTTTCTACCACTGTGCACATAATGTAAACTATTTTATAGTGATGCTTTTTTCCCTTACATCTGACTTTGAGAGGTCAAAGGTAGTTGGATGATTAGACAAAATGGAAAGAAGCAAAAATAAGGAGGATGAAAGGGAAAGGAAGTTATGTGAAAGTTAGCAAAAGTTATAGACCAGTTTGAATTTGAGGCTTTGAACTATAATTTTCACCTCTTTTGATGGGATTGAGCAACAGTGAAGATTAGGACTTGAGATCTTATTTCTGACGCCTCATGGTATGTGTTTGTGCCCCTCGGTCCTCTTGGAGGTTCTAGTTTTTTCTGATATTTAATTTACTTTGCATCTCAAATCACAATCGTGTTTCCCTGGCTTTTTCCTCCTTTCTTGCTCATCTCATTTCTTTCCTAGTACAGTGATTTTCAATATTGTTTTTTCTTTGCTGATCAGTGGGACCCATCATCAAAGGAAATATTAATGGGCCTGTTCTGTATTGTGTCCGTCAGATAAGACTTGAACTGCTCTGACTGGAGAGGGAAGGCAGAACTCTGCCCTTGGCCTCCCCACCCAGCCCTTTCTTGGGGGAGGGGGGGAAAGGCTTTTTGCGAAACCTGAGCCTCAGAAGAACCGTAGGTAAAAACCATTGTACAATGGCCATCATCAAAAAATCTAGAAACAATAAATGCTGGAGAGGGTGTGGAGAAAAGGGAACGCTCTTGCACTGCTGGTGGGAATGTGAATTGGTACAGCCACTATGGAGAACAGTATGGAGGTTCCTTAAAAAATTACAAATAGAACTACCATATGACCCAGCAGTCCCACTACTGGGCATATACCCTGAGAAAACCATAATTCAAAAAGAGTCATGTACCACAATGTTCATTGCAGCTCTATTTACAATAGCCAGGAGATGGAAGCAACCTAAGTGTCCATCATCAGATGAATGGATAAAGAAGATGTGGCACATATATACAATGGAATATTACTCAGCCATAAAAAGAAACGAAATTGAGTTATTTGTAGTGAGGTGGATGGACCTAGAGTCTGTCATACAGAGTGAAGTAAGTCAGAAAGAGAAAGACAAATACCGTATGCTAACACATATATATGGAATCTAAGAAAAAAAAATGTCATGAAGTACTTAGGGGTAAGACGGGAATAAAGACACAGACCTACTAGAGAATGGACTTGAGGATATGGTGAGGGGGAAGGGTAAGCTGGGAAAAAGTGAGAGAGTGGCATGGACATATATATACACTACCAAACATAAAATAGATAGCTAGTGGGAAGCAGCCGCATAGCCCAGGGAGATAAGCTCGGTGCTTTGTGACCACCTACAGGGGTGGGATAGGGAGGGTGGGAGGGAGGGAGATGCAAGAGGGAAGAGGTACGGAGATATATGTATATGTATAACTGATTCACTTTGTTATAAAGCAGAGACTAACACACCATTGTGAAGCAATTATACTCCAATAAAGATGTAAAAAAAATAACAATAATAAACGCTTTATATGTTAATATTAAAAAATAAAACAAACCATTGTACAGCTGCTCAGCTGTAGTGTTTTGCTTAATGATTTCTGGCTCTTAGTTAGTAGTATGTGGAATGGTGGGTAGCTGTTTAGGTGTTGATTTTATTGAACTGGATGACAAATTTAAAGAGGGTTTAGTTCTCCTCTTAAAATGTTCCAGACCAGGTGATGTTTTCTCATCTTTAAATTTGAAGTGTTATTTCTATATTATTTTCCTGTGCATTTAAATTCTGTGTCTAGAAAAGCAGCTCTTCACTTGTGTTTTGGTTTAATTTTATTTGTTTTATTTTGGCATAACTAGTCTTTGCAGGCAAAGAACTTTTTCATTTAAAGCAAACAAGTGAAAAAAGCCAACAAAATTATAGAGCTAAAAGAATGGATAATTTTGAAGTTGAGAGTTAACAGACCGAATTATATGTTTTGGCCACGTACTGTCTGAGCATATATAATAATTCCCTTGGTACGGCTCTGGTGGCAGAGGATTGAGGTAAATGAGGGTGAACTGAGGATGGGTGAAGGGAACAGTAGCTACTTACGGTTGGAATTCATCTGGGGAAGGTGTACTTGTTGAACACCTTGAGGCCGGTGGCAAAGATGGGACGCAGGGGAAGCCCTCTCTGTGAGCCATGTAGAGTCCCATTTGCCCAGTGTAGATGGTTTTGTGTGGGTGGGGATGGAGCTTGGACAGGATGTCCAAACAAGGGTTCTCTCTGTGTGAGTCATGTCCTGTGATTCACATCTGCTCTCTTACTACCGCTACATGGCTTTGCTAGCTTTCACAATGACTGATCAAATGGAAATGTAGCAAGAATGTTTCCCAATCTTTAGAAAGCTCTCAAAAATACAACCAGCAGTTGTGTCGTCTTCACAGTAACTGAGACTCAAGGATACTTCTCTTCTTTCCATTGTTCACCTCATTTCCTTCAGGCTCAGGGGTCAGATGTCTCTTCTCTTTAAGGCAAATTCCTCCTGTCTCCTCTCTTCTTAAGCTTTTTGCTGTTTCTCTGTCTACTAGAAACTTCTTCAGAGCCTATAAGCTGGAAAAAGTATTTTTAAAGTGTGTGTTTTTTTTAACGTATTAAAAAAGAAAAGCCTGTTTGTAAAATGGGAGTTCACAGAGATGCTCTGCCTCTCACTCTTTAGTGTCCTCCAATCAGGCTTTTACCGCCACCAAAGACCTCCTACTTGCCAAATCCAGTGGACCCTTTTCCATCTTCCCGCTTACTTGATTGCCCTATGGTTTGGGCACTGCCTGTTCTTCCTTTCCTTGGAACATTTTTCTCCTTTGTCTTCCATTCCATCACCTTCTTTGGATTTTCTTTTTGCCTTTGGGAGGCTGTGTAGAGCCCACAGTTAAGAGCCCACAGTCCCATGGCCTGTGTTCAAGTGCCGGCTCTGCTACTTGCTTGCTTGCTGGTCACCTGGGTGATTCGCCAAACCTTTCTAAGCCCGTGTGTTTCTTTATCTGGAAAATGGGGTTTCACTGAGATGGTCCATGTGAAGCTCTGAGCTCATTGCCACCCTTAGCTGATATTAGCTGCCATTCCGATTGTAGGTGACCTTCCCTCCTCCAGCTCTTCTTTCCATTCCATTAATATTGCCTTTCGTGAAGCCTCCTCCCACAGCTCTAGTTACCACTTATGTGCCCCAGTAACTGACAAGCCTGCTTCTCTTTCAGTATGTGGAGAAGTGCAAAACCAGCCACCCTGTTCCTTATCCAAAAGATGAATCATCCTCAGTGGTTTCCTTCTGCCTTGGCCCTGTTCCTGTCTGCCTTTTCCTTTCCATTTCCACTGCTCCTGACTTAGATCAGGTCCTTTTTATCCTTCTTATGTTTAGTAGTTTTTAAAACAGTCTTTCTGTCTCCACACATGCACAGTTCTGTCCTTTTGTCTCCACTGCTGCCCTAGTGATGTTACTGTGCAGAGTCGACCTTGTTCCTTGTCTGCTTGCTTAAACGCCCTCCAAGGGCTTCCTTTGCCAGCGGGGTGAAGGCTGCTCTTCTCAGCCTGGCTTCCAGCCGTCCTCGCTCCCCACTGTGACCTTTCCCTTGTTTTTTGATCCAATCTTACTGCTTGTTCCAGTCTGTTGAAATACTTAACCCTTTGTCCAAAGCACCACATTGTTTCCTTCTTCCATGCTTTTAATTATGTACTGAAATAGCTCCCTGCCCTTTTCTGCTTTGCTGAGCCAGCCTGGCAAAATTACAGGCAACTTTCAAGACGTTTTGGGGAAGTTTTTCTGATTTCTTTTCTTTCCACTCCTCCCGTCTCAGTCCCTCCTTTATGTGCTCATATTACCCTGAGGAAACCTCTGTGTGTATATACTCTGCTGCACTTGCTTACTTACATGCCTATCATTTTCTCTTGACTTAAGAGATCTTAACTTTCTCCTACTGATTAGTACAATACCTGGCAGTGGAAGGCATTCAGAAAATGGCTGTTGAGTGAATAGATAAGCAGACAGGTGAGCTAAGTCATTCAAGCTCTCACAGCGAGAGAACCCATGGTATTTGCTCATGTTTATGGTGATACTGATGGTGTCTTCCTCATCAATTTGAAGTGGTCTTACTAAACAGAGAGGAACTGCAGTTTGCCTTGAGAGAAATAACTTTCCTAACCCATACCAATTTTGAAGGGCCATCTCCTCAAATCTTACCAGTTTCTCTCCCAACCTATTGCTCCTTTTAATGATGTTGAACCATTTGAAGCTGCCGGTATTCAACCATTCACTTTCATATGGTCAAGCTATGGAACAAATGGCAGGGAGTTTATTGGCCCTTATTGCATCTGTGCTTTTTAGATAGGGTGGAAATGGAGACTAGCCTGGCTTTGGGTGGATTTCTCAAAGGGTTCTGAACCCACTTCTAATGTGGGGTGTGGTTTCCACACACCAACAGGCAGTTCTCCTGTACCAGATGGGTGTCTTGCTATTCAACTCAGTTCTGCCATTGTCTGCTGGAGATAGCATCAGCTCCCACAGGTTGAGGGCTCAGTTCTGCAAGACCACCCCTCTTCATACTCCCACCCCCATTTCAGACGCCAGTTGCAAGGCCAGATTGCCACATCTGATTCTGACTGACTGGCTATAGATCGGAGTTTCCAATGACCCCATCATTGGCTCACAGATCTCAGAGAAACATTTTACTTACTAGATCACTGGTTTATTATAAAAGGACACAACTCAGGATTAGCCAGATGGAAGAGATGTGTAGGGCAAGGTGTGTGGGAAGGGGCAGGGAGCTTCAGGGCCCACTCCGAGTGAGCCACTGTCCCTACAACTCCATGTGTTCACCAGCCTGGAAGCTCTCCAAACTGTGTCCTTTTGGATTTTATGGAGGCTTCATTACTTAGGCATGATTGACTCAATCATTGGCCATTGGTGATAGAACTCGATCTCCAGCCCCTCTCTCTTCCCTGAGGTGGGGTTGTGGGTGTGGGACTGAAAGTTCCAACCCTCTAATCGCATGGTTGCTTCCCCGGGCAAGCAGCCCCGAAACCCCCATCCTTAGATGCTTCCCAAAAGTCACCTCATTAACAAAGTCAGGTGTGATTGAAGGGGGTTTGCTATGAATATCAAGCTCTTATCATTATGAAATTTATCACTCTTATCATCCGGGAATTCCAAGGGTTTTAGGAGGTCTGTGCAGGAAATGGGGACAAAGACCAAATATATATGTTTCTTATTATAAATCACAGTATCGCATTTTCCCACTTAGTAGAATGAAGAGCTCTGGCTTAGTTTCATGACCTCCCCATGAGATAAGTGAGGCTTCCCTGCCCCTCCTTTTCCTACTTGGCCACAATCTTTTGTTTGGCTGTGGGTGGGGGGGGGTGGCTTGGGGGGATGAAAGCTGCTACCAGTCAACACTCTGGGGCTGGGAGATGGAACTGGGAAAAAACACCTCTTCTCTTGGATTGTATGCTTTTGGCCACATAATTACAACACTAAGGTTTTCCTGTAGGTTCTCTCAAGGCTGACTCTGTTCAGAGGAAAGAAGAGTCTTTCTTCTTTCCTTGAACAAGAGGAGACTATTGTTAAAGAAAAAATTATTCTCGTACTTGTTAAATGGTAAAGAAGACTTTCAAAACTACTGCAGTAAAGGCCATGCCTATTGCAATGGAAGAGAAGAGATTGGGTTCAAGTCCAAGTATAGCAAAGGCAGCTGGGAACTTACAACCAGTGAGCAGGATGAAGGGGGTCAGTGGATGGAAAGTTACTTAGAGGAGACATTAAGGGTAGAGGGATTCTTGCTGAACTGGCCTAATAGGATTCTTGCTTAAGGCGGCCCATGGATTTATACGTCAAAGATGGAGGATGAGGAACTTGAACAGATATTAAGGTTTGCGGGATTCTCTGTAAACTGACTTCAGCAGGATTCGTGCTACAACTGGGCTTGGCAGGCTAGAGACCAGTCCTAGTCAAAAAGTGTGCTCTGAGGAGCCTGTCTGAAGTTTGGTCAAGGAGAGAGTCTGTCTTCTGGAGCCCTGAGTGCTACTTTTTCAGGAGGCAGAATGCAGTGCCACTGAAGAGAGGTCTCAGAGCTGACCTCTGGTGCATTGTCCCATGCAAGTTCTTCCCCATGGATATGTCTCTCTGTTGTCTTTTTTTTTTTTTTTTTAATGTGATTGGTGTTAAGATACTGTAGGCAAATGCAGCAGTTGGATGTTAAGGTGGAAGAGAAATTTTTTTCCTTGTAGGTGATCGTGCTTCCATGCATTCATAGTAAAACAGAAGTGATCATAAACCAGACAAGTCTTCTCAGTCCCCAACCCTTATAGCTGTTTATTTCTCAGTTTTGGATGGAACCTTGACAGGAGTTGTGAGGTACTTCAGGAACATTTATTGGTAAAAATAAATCCTGGGAGCCTCCCTTTATCATAAGATAAAAATTTATGGCTCAGTATTAATAAAGCTTTCTGATTCTAAAGATCTATTGATATTACAAACAGTTTTTGGAGGTATTAAAATATTTGGATGATTAAAAGTACTATATATGATAACATAAAGTAGGAACTCTTACAAACAGTATCTTCTAATATATCTTTAAAAGTTCTAAATTCAGAAATTTGTATTCTTCTGGCACATGAACTACTGAAAATCTTTTCAGGTTTTGCCAGGTTATCTTAAAATCCCTAAATAAGTATAAGGAAACAGGACTAGATTTATTAAGAGCATTGCTTAGAGTTCAGTGCCTAGGGTAAGGCCTCAAGTTTGTTTTTATTTTTTTTTTAACATCTGTATTGGAGTATAATTGCTTTACAATGGTGTGTTAGTTTCTGTTTTATAACAAAGTGAGTCAGCTATACATATACATATATCCCCATATCTCCTCCCTCTTGCGTCTCCCTCCCTCCCACCCTCCCTATCCCACCCCTCTAGGTGGTCACAAAGCACCGAGCTGATCTCCCTGTGCTATGCGGCTGCTTCCCACTAGATAGCTGTTTTACATTTGGTAGTGTATATATGTCCATGCCACTCTCTCACTTCGTCCCAGCTTACCCTTCCCCCTCTCTGTATCCTGAAGCCCATTCTCTAGTAGGTCTGTGTCTTTATTCCCGTCTTGCCCCTTGGTTCTTCATGACCACTTCTTTTTTTTTTTTTTAGATTCCATATATATGTGTTAGCATACAGTATTTGTTTTTCTCTTTCTGACTTACTTCACTCTGTATGACAGACTCTAGGTCCATCCACCTCACTACAAATAACTCAGTTTTGTTTCTTTTTATGGCTGAGTAATGTTCCATTGTATATATGTGCCACAGAAGGCCTCAAGTTTTAATGCAGGCTCAGCATGCTCCCAGATCAAAGTGGCGAGAGGCTTAACGGGAATGAAGCCTGCAAGGAAGTGCCCTCCTTGAACCAGGAGGTGCTGGTGGAGCTTGATCACTGGGGGGCGATGCCTGAAGGAAGAGGGCCTTGGAAGCCAGCCTTCCTGCTAATGGTATCGCAGGTAGGCCAGGAGAGCTCGTGCACTGAATTGGTGCGCTGCTAATCCACATTGTAATGGTCTGTTTCCCATTTCAAATGGGGTTATATTGATATATCTTATCAAATGATAAGTTTATGTAAAGTCTGAACATGAAGCAGAGCAAGCAGCTTACTGTTTATGTTTATTGTATTAGTCATGCTGTGAATAATATTGCTGTTTTTCCTGTGTCAGGCGCTCAGAGGCACTGTGACTGACTTCCCTGGATTTGATGAGCGGGCCGATGCAGAAACTCTTCGGAAGGCCATGAAAGGCCTGGGTAAATTCAGCCTTCTTTTTGTTCTAAAAAAAAAATGTGACATTTGTTTTTCTGAACAAAAAAGTCATTGTTTTACAGTAAGATTAACTTTAGAATATTTTGAGCTGAACATATATAGAGAGAAACATTAAAGGAACAAAAAAAATGACTGACCACCCGTAGTATTTAGTCTCTAGAACCAAACAGCAGTTAAATTCAGCCTCTTTGTTTTTTTAGCTTTTCAGCTTTACCCATATGGTAGCTGACTGAGTAGATAAACAGACATTCCTGAGGGTGATCAGCTGTGCAGCCTTTTGCTCTCAGTGTCCAATCAGATATCCAGTTCTATAAGTTTCTTACATCCGACTGTCTTCACTTTCTCAGCTTTCCTTTTTTGCAGTTTAAAAACCTCTCTTCTTGAGGACTTCCACATATAATTAATCCTCCTGTCCTCAGGCTCCTTCTGTACCAGTGTCCATGTGAAGGGATTCATCTTCCTCAAACTTGGCTCTGACCCCATCACTCTCCATTCTGAACATCTTGTGAGATTTCCTGTTGTAGCAGGATCAGGTGCAGGCTTTCTGGCCTTGTAAGGCCTTCCCTGGTATTCCAGCCCACCTTGTCGGTCTCAGCGCACATTACTGCCTGATGTGTCCTCTGATCCATCCATGCCAGGTGATCTGCTACTCAGGAAAGCTCTGTATTTTCCTACTGTTAAGCTTTTCCTGGATTCTAAAAGCCTGTCTTTCTTCCTTACATCACTGCCTGTCAAAATCTTTTCATCCTTCAAGACTGTTTTGGGTGGGTGTCACCTTCTCCATGAAGCTTTTCCCAAAACTGTCTTCCGCTGCCTTTCAGCTACGAGAACCTCCTCTGAACCCCATTTAACACCTGGACCTCTCCTGAGGCCCTTGTCACATTTTGCCTTACCTCACAAAAAAAATATTTGTATTTTTTACCCTAAATTGTTCATAACTTGAAACCAGGGTCTATATCTTTTCTCCTTTCTCAACCCCTTGGAACACCCAACACATCATGCCTTGTGAAGAGCTGTTATTTGAGTAATTACTTGTTGCAAGAAAAACTAGGTGCACTCAGTTTTTAAAAAGTCAGGAGAATTTTTGTGTCTCCTTCACAATGTGTAGGGGTAGTATGTATTGTTGGAAACAATAACATTTTGATATTGTAAATTTTATAGTTTAATAAATTACTTAATAAAATATATTTTATGAGGCAAGGAATTAAAGTGACTAGGGAGCTGGTTACAAAGGTTATTGAGAGAGTGGGCATGTGGGAGCCGGGATGTAATGGTTGGAACATAATTGCAGGCACCGATGAGGAGAGCATCCTGACTCTGCTGACATCCCGCAGTAATGCTCAGCGCCAGGAGATCGCTATGGCTTTTAAAACTCTATTTGGCAGGGTAAGACTGTACTTCACCCCAAGGTGGAATGTGAGAGCAGCTTTCTCTTTTAAGACTAGTTTGAAATCTACTAATATTCTTTTGTAAATATCATGAATCTTACGATTCTGACTTTCCTATTCCTCCTTTTTTCTTTTCTAGTTTGTTTCTTAGTTATCAGCTGTTGGTTAAAATGCTCACTCAACTTATCCTCATATGATTGTTTTTCCTCACTTGACACTGTATAGGTGCTGAAAGATCCCAATGGGGATAACTGCCCTTCTTTCCTTCTGTATTTCCCACTCAGGATTGTTGTATTATTTTCCAGGTGTAAACCTGTATTGAAATATGTTTTGCTCTGACACAGTCACACTTGGTTCCTTTTGGAGTGATATTTTAATAAATGAGTTTTTAATTCATTGATTTAAATGTTCTTATTTGATTAACAATTCAAAGTAAAAATTAAATTTGTCACTAAATGAATTAGTACAGACATGAAAAACGTAGCTTTATTCTGAAAATTTTTGTTCATTATTTCGAGAAACAAATGCAAAGAAAAAAAAAAAGCATGTATTTTAAACACAAATTCTAGTTGCCTGTGTGCTGAAACTGAAATGGATGAGAAATACTGCTTTTATCTTTATAATTATGCAAGTTCCCCATAATAGCAGCTGTCCTGCAGTAGTCAGGGGCATAGTAATGAACATAATCTATTATGTATGTATTAGAATATCACTAGATATGGAGAGAAAAGAAAACATTGTTTTGTTTAGGTATGATAGGCCAAATTTTGTCCTTTGTAAAAATGCATTATGATATTTTGGGGAAATTATTTTTTTGAGATAGACATGTTTCTCAGAAGAGTATTTTTAAAATATTTTAGGCTTATTTTAAAATAAATATTTTTTATAAAAAGCGTTCATTTTTTAAAATCTCTGAGATTAAGAAAAACATCTTAAAAACAAGTACCTTGACACATGAGTGGCTTTGCTTTAGGTTAAGGTCAGATGTCAAAAGTACATTATTAAAAGCCACAGGGTGTTGTTTAGCTCATGTGTCTTCTACTTGGAGATAGCAATGTAAAGAATTCATTAGAGCAAAGGGCTATTGTTCATATTTAAGAAGAACCTCCTTAAAATTTCTGCATGGTTAACCAATTTATATTTTCTGTGAGTTAGGACCTTCTGGATGACCTGAAATCAGAACTGACTGGAAAATTTGAAAAATTAATTGTGGCTCTGATGAAACCCTCTCGGCTTTACGATGCCTATGAACTGAAGCATGCTCTTAAGGTGAAAGGATGAGTGCGAGGAATATTCCTGTCATGTGTATAATATTATTTTGTGTTGGTAATTACTTTATGGCATTTTTATTTTTATTTATTTATTTTATTTATTTTATTTTTTATTTTTTTTGGAACATATAAATCATCACATCAGTCTATTACAGTCATTATACATGACAATTAGCTGTTCTAACAGCTATTTCTTTTTTTTAAATTTTATTTAATTTTTTTTTATACAGCAGGTTATGGTATTTTTATATTAAAACAAATTGAATTATTTCACTGAGGGTTTCTTGAAGGACAAAACTGCGTAGGAGGCAATAAGAAAAGGAGAGAGAAAATGACAAGTGTGTCATTTAGTCTTTTTGTATAGTTAACTCAGTAGTAGTGGGTTTTTAAAATTTTAGTGTATTTTACAGCCTTTTGTACTTTATTTTCATGCTTGTTTTCTAATTTTGAGATATGTTTGTGTTTTTTTTTTTTTGTTTTTTTTTTTTTGGCGGTACGCGGGCCTCTCACTGTTGTGGCCTCTCGTGTTGCGGAGCACAGGCTCCGGATGCACAGGCTCAGCGGCCATGGCTCACGGGCCCAGCCGCTCTGTGGCATGTGGGATCTTCCTGGACCGGGGCACGAACCCATGTCCCCTGCATCGGCAGGCAGACTCTCAACCACTGCGCCACCAGGGAAGCCCTGAGATATGTTTTTAAAATGTTACAGATTAGGTATTTTATCTTTTAGTTTAGAAAGTTGCCTGATTAGGGAACAATAATATTGTTAATCGTTTTAGCATAGAAGATGAAGCTTTGGAGAGAATTTTGAGATAAGAAAGATTTTCTAATACCCTTTCCTTCTTTCCTGTACTTCTAAATACTAAAATGAAGCAGCTGGTAAACTTGATATAATTTCATTGTAGCAAGTAACTAAATGTATATTCCCTTGCCTGGTGTTTGCAACGTTGTATAAATGTGATTACATTGAATCATTTGTTTAGACTTATGGGACAGGGAATAACTCAGTCACTAGTAGTTAGGTTTTGGATGGACAAACTGAAATTAACAACAAGGAGATGATGTAGCTCAGGTGGAGGGAGGAGAGGGTTTATCAAGTTAGGAACCTTTCTGTGCTTCTTCATTTTCCTACAATGATTCTTTGGAATAAATAAAATCTTAGGTTATTGGAAATGGGCATTTTTGCAGCCTTCTGAAATATCAGCAGTAGCTAAAATTCTGCCCAAGCATAAACCTAGTTCTTTCAGTGTTTGATTTTTTGGTAAAGCAACAGAAATATAAGGAAATTAAGGCTTAAATATGCTATCTTTTAAATTTAAGTTCAGCTATGTCATTGCTTGTATCTTCTCATTTAGTAGTGTAGATATG
This sequence comes from Delphinapterus leucas, assembly GCF_059928025.1. Lineage (NCBI taxonomy): Eukaryota > Metazoa > Chordata > Mammalia > Artiodactyla > Monodontidae > Delphinapterus > Delphinapterus leucas. The sequence continues at coordinate 19,915,277 of NC_143133.1, forward strand.
ACTTATAATCAGAAAAAGGAAAAGCAACTACAATTATTCTTTAAAAATCCAGAAAGCAAGTCCCAATTCCTTTATGCTGATCCAATAACTGATTCCTAATAATCAAGCCATGCTATATTTATTTTTACCTGTGTTGCAGAATTTCCCTGTGATCCATAGAGAACTTAATTTGAGGGCAGGGTTGTTTATGTTTTGAGGTACATATTGTTTAAGTATCAGAGTTCTTCCATGTAAATTTATGTGAAGTTTTCATTTTTACTATTTCAGCCTTTTTATTATTTCCTGTTTCATTAAAATGTTTCCCTTTAAAACTATTTAGAATTAAACTGATAAAATTACAAATTTATGTAATCTGTTATATGTCATATATGTAGACACATTCATACAATAAACATTTTTTTCATTAGGCAAAAAAGGATAAAATTGTCTTTGGAAAGAAAACTAATTTGAAATTTCGTATTTCTATAACTAATAGAACTCATATAGAAAGTGAACGCTATGTTGGATAATATATATATATTTATGCAGTTGGGGTAACATCTGTTCTGGGAAAATCACTTTCTTTTTAATCTTATTAACATGTTTTTTTCTATTAAAAATAAATCTCCAAACAGGGAGCTGGGACAAATGAAAAAGTCCTGACAGAAATTATTGCTTCAAGGACACCTGAAGAACTGAGAGCCATAAAGCAAGTTTATGAAGAAGGTAACTGTTTCGAATTACATCTCCCTTCACTTCCGCTGTCACTTTGTCATTTCTCTAAAGTGAATGGAGTTCTTTGGAGTTATAGGAGGGCAGGCCATACGTGATTTCTGGATGACTGAAGGAATGAGTAAACAAATAAGCGACGATTCAAGCTAGTTTCTCTTTCAGTAGGGAAGAGACTGCCTTTTTCTATACCTATAACTACTTTAGTATTTGTAAGAAACTTCTGTTGAGGATAGGACTTATTTTCATATAGGATTTACAGTCAGTGTTGGGATATACAGGTTGTCTCTTTCACATTAAATTTAAGATGTAAGTGGTTTTTCTTCCTTAAAAATTTCAGTTTTATGTTGGTAGAAGTTAAGAATTACTAAAAAGGAAAAGAAACCTTGTCCAAATCAGAGTCGATAATGTCTGAGTAAATGTATGTCATTCTAGCTAAGGGGAGTGCTTGACTACTCTGCATTTTGACTTTCTTTTTGGTGTCTTTTCTTTTGGATTTTTAAAATTTTTTTGTGTGAAAAAAACCCTATATTTCAATCTGAAGCATATCCTGTTAATGGAACCAAGAAAATGTAATAAAAAGTAAAAGTAGGGAATTCTTTTCTCATCAGATTTTCTGTAAAAGACTCTGCTCTCTGCGTGACTTAGGAGGATCAGACTGTCCAGATTGTCAGCTCAGTCAACAGACCTCCAAGCCTAGTGCCTGCAGCTAGGAAAATGGGTCCCTATCTTGGCATTAGCTGGTTAATCTTAGAAATGACCGTGTAACCCAGCAAGTTAGAATGGTGTGAAATTTATGGCCACTAAACAATTACCTTTTTTTTTTTTTTTTTTTTGCGGTACCCGGGCCTCTCACTGTTGTGGCCTCTCACGTTGCGGAGCACAGGCTCCGGACACGCAGGCCCAGCGGCCATGGCTCACAGGCCCAGCCTGCTCCGTGGCATGTGGGATCTTTCTGGACCGGGGCACGAACCCGTGTCCCCTGCATCAGCAGGCGGACTCTCAACCACTGCGCCATCAGGGAAGCCCAACAATTACCTTTTGAAGCGCTGGAATCTTTCTTTCCTGCTCCTCTTTTTGAAGTTGGATAGGACCCAACCACTAAGGCAGAGGTGATACATGTATCTCAGCTGCAGGTGATCACGCTTGAGTTTTTACCTGATATAACATTCACATATCTCCTTCTGGGGTTGTTGACATTGATGAATGAGCCTTTGTGCTGCCGGGTGACAGATGGGGTGCCACAAGAGGTATAGTAACTGTGTGTGGTCCATCCAGTCAGCCGTGCTATTGTGCACTTGCTATGTGTCCAGCAGCGTACTGGCTGTCATGAATGATGCAGAAGATGCACATAACAAAGCTCCTGTCCTCAAGGAGTTTGCAATCTATTTAGGGATGACATGACTTAGAAAAAGCTGCAAGAGTTACAGGATAGTAAAATTCAAACATCGAACATGTTTAATGAAAGAATTCATTCAGAGAAGAGAGGTCATTTTGGCTTTGGATGTAAGGAGAGGCTTCTTCACAGGGCAGTCAGACACTGAGCCAGGGTTTCAAGACTAGATAGGTTTCGAGTGGGTGAAGAAGGCATTTTTGGTCAAGGTCCACCCACTGTCTGCCACGGCATGGAGACCAGTTTGACAAAAGTATACTGAGGGAACAAAGAGAATGTGACTGTAGTGGAGGGAATGCGCATGTCCATTGTGGAGATAGACTGAATAAGTGCAGTTAGGCTCTGTTACAGATGGTTTTGTATGACTGGATTAGAAGTTTGGACTTGGTTCAAAAGCACTGTAAGCTCCTGAATGGATAGTAGAGTATTAAAGGGGCAATTGAGGTCAGGAAGAAGGTTTGAATTAAGAGGCTGATTAGGTAGCTGTGTTGGGAGAGGTAAGCTGGGTAGTTATGGCTCAGCCTAGGCTGGTGGGAGGTATGAGGCGAATCAGAGGAGAAATATAAATGGATTTGGTGGTTGATTATATATAGGTGTTGGAGTAGAGGAAGGAATAAAAAATTCCTTCAAGGTTTTGTATTTGAGCAACTGATTGAATTAGATATGTATCTCTTTTGTACCTTTAGAAGTGTCAAACTTTTAAACTTTGTCTCCTTTCAAATAATGATGAAATGTTTAAATGCCTTAGAGTAATACCTCCTTTCCTTCAATGGCAGCTGGTTGTGAGATGGTGAAAAGTGCCTGTAGACTCTTGTAGATCCTGGTTTTCCCCTTTGCTGTGGCTTTATGTCTGTCGAATAGCTGGAAATGGAGGGGAGAAGGGCGTATTTTAAAATATCACTGCTGTCTCTCAGAGTTAACTTTATTTGTTGCAGAGGAAAAATATCTTATTAGGAGAAGGAATGGCCATGCCCCAAAGGAAAAAAAAACTCAGAATATTTGAGAGTGGAAGACCTTTCGAGATGAATCATGTAAAACATTTGAAAGAAAGGGAAACAAAGTTTAAAATTAAGATTGATTGTATTTTAGAGACTTTCCAGTACCATCATGTATCTGATTAATAACAGATTAATAACTACGTTGGTTGAGAGCATTTCTAAATGGCCGAGTCATGATTTAGGTTTGAACTGTGTGCTTTTGGGAGACTTTAATTTCTTTTCTTCCAGCCACTCACCACTTAAAACATTTGCCTTCAGTCTTCAGAGTGCTCAGAGAAGCATGAACTATTATGCTGATCAAATATTTCTTCCTTTATGTCTCTTCCATTTGATTAATGGGGCAAGATATCCTTTTCTAGTTGAAAGAAGCTGTAAATAAGTGTGAAATTATTCTGTTGCAGAATATGGCTCGAGCCTGGAAGATGATGTGGTGGGGGACACTTCAGGGTACTACCAGAGGATGTTGGTGGTCCTCCTTCAGGTATTGGGTGGAGGCTCTTTGTGGTTTAAAAAACCTGAAGCTGGACTGGTCTGAATCTAGTTAAGTCAAGTCACTTAAAATTCTTTTATTTATTTCTGGTACTTGCTTGATTCTGGCTGTGAGGTGCCAGTGTGTGTTTGTGTTTCAGAATATCTGACCTGAACTCGTAATAGCTAACTCATAGTTTTTTGGGGGTTTTTTTGTATATCACTGTCCTCTTTTATTCATAGATTTTAAAATCAAGAGGGTCAGGTTGGTTTTGGACAGTGTTTGTGTGATAATGTAAAGATATTGTAGGATTGATAAGATCTTAATTAATGCATATTATTCCTAAGAGAAAAAGCTTTATGTGCAAAACCATTAGGTGGAACCGTTTTTTCTTTAGAACAGAAATACTCATGTAATGCAATAACATAACATATTATCTCTTCTAGGCTAATAGAGACCCTGATGCTGGAATTGATGAAGCACAGGTTGAACAAGATGCTCAGGTGAGTGAGACTTAATCTGTGATGACTTTATTATGACATAAATGAAAAAAGAATCCATGCTAATGTCAAATCATAATATGTGTAATAGCATCTAAAAATAGTCTAACGGGTCGTTTACAAATCATAAGACCCATGTAAGTAGATGGCCAACAAAATGTTTTATCCCAAGGCTGAAATGAAATAAAATAAATTACATGTAAATAATGAGTTCCACCTGGATATGTTATTTTCCTTTAGATTATGGGACATTCTCAAAATAGAGAATTTTACAAGAAAACCAGGTGTTATGGATTCTACTGCCAATGTGGCAGTCTCTTCGTAGAAAAGGATAAAGAAGAAAAAATACCTTAGTGGTAAATGGTGTTTTATTACATAATAGATGACACGTTATTGTAGAATTTGAAAATTCCTCCACCTTTCCTTTGATAGACTTCTAAACAGGATTGTTCTTTTGTCAGTTGCTCTTTAGTCACTCCCTAATGAAATTTTGTACTTAAGTGGCTTTTAAATTCCATTATCGTCTCAGTATGGTTTATAAAGTAGTCAAATGTAGGAAATAAGTGTTAGGAAATTTGAAACATGAGACCTGAAAACTGGAAAATGGTAATAAAGGAATTACTTGGGTTCCTAGAATCACATATCGTAGTCCTGTCTCTCATAGGCATACCTTGGAGATGTTGTGGGTTTGGTTCTAGACCACTACACTAAAGTGACTATCACAGTAAAGCAAGTTACATAATTACTTTGGTTTCCCAGTGCATATAGAAGTTATGTTTACACTATACTTCAGTAACTGTGCAATAGCATTATATCTAAAACACAGTGTACGTCCCTTAAATAATTCCTCTTCAGGGGCCAGTCCTCAAATTAGCTGCTTTTCAGGTCTCCCGGCCTGACCCCCAGGTGTGTGTCAGGTGCTCCTTACAGGGGAGACTATAGCATCTCAAGCTTCCTGCCACAGTTCTTGCCACCTAATATGGAAGCTGCCTATTTACCTGACTGACCACCCAGGGCACTCTGAGCTGTCAGTTCAATCTGTATCCTTTGCCCCTAGCATATGGTTAGCACTTAGTAACTATGAGTTGCTGACGAGTGACCCAGTGCATAACTCTAACATAGAGGGGATCATTTCTGTTTTCTAGATAAGGAAACTGAAGCTCAGGGGTTCGAGAAACAAGCCCATGGCCCCCACTGAGTGGGAATGGAGCTGGAATTTCCACCTGGGCCCATCTGACCCCAAAGCCCTTCCTCTTTCACTAGACAACAGTCTTGGCGTTCTTACCCGTTAGCTCCTTTCTCTCCTTTCCGCTACCATAAAACACGCTTAGTAAGTATAGATTGGAAGGAAAGATCTCGCTTAACCCGGCCTACTTACAAACCCATCCTCCCAAGCTGTTAGGGGCTTTGCTCATTGCTGAGACGAGCTTGTTGCTTTCCAGGCTTGCACTGTCTGTGGGTCTGTAGGAGATGTGCTGGCTCTCACACTCCTGCTCTCAGGACTGGGACTTCTGCATGCTTTTCAGGGGTCGTGGTCACGGTGAAAGGAGCAGCTTAATAGTCTCAGACGACTGCAGTGAGGCCTGCATTAGCGGGCGGTGGGTGGGCAGGTTTCCCAGCACAGCTGGTGGTGTGACGAGAGCACTGCTGCAGCGTGAGGCTACTGAACGGGAACAGTACATTTGTACCTCGTTTTCATTGATTTCTCTGCTTGGAGCACTCACTGTAGACCAGTGCTTCTCAGACTTTAATGTGCCTATAAATCCTTTGGGGATCTCCTTAAACTGCAGATTCTGACTCAGTAGGTCTGGGTGGGGCCTGGGATCTGCATTTCTAACAAGCCCTCAGGTGATGCCCGTGCTGGTACTGGGGCCGCACTTTGAGTACTGAGGCTGTATAGGCATCACTTAACCTCTGCTGCAGGGGATATGACCATTCAGAACCCTGAAGGGGAAACTTTGTACATCTGAAAACTGACTTACGAAGTTACTTTAACATACCCCTGAAACAGTATCCAGGCTTTCTTTACCTTTTCAGTGACCAGGGACAACACAGAATACAGACTGGCTGTTGATCTTTGATTCATAAAAATCTTATTAATTAATTCAGCCTGTTGAAAACAATTACCCTTTCAGCATTATAAAAAAGGAACACACCCATTTATACCTTGTAGCAAGGGTACCTGGGCTGTTATCACTGATGGGAATTTCAGATTTCTTAATTGAGAGTCATCCAACTAAGGGGCCCTTTTATAAGCATTTGAATTTTTTTCCCTACTGATACCTGGCACTAAGAGGATTCCTGTTATTTCAGGGATTTGATAAGCCTCAATGAGTCATTCACCTGGGAATTGAACATTTTGTAGTTAATTCACTTAACTTTTTAACATTTTTAATGCATTGAACTGATTTTACTTCCTCCCCTACCAAATCCTTGTTTTATGCTTTCTCTGGAGAGAAAGTTGAACTCTTAAAGGAAGGAGGGAGAAGGGAATCAATGCTTATTGAGTACCTGCTATTGATTGCCTGACACTGTTCAGTGCATTCATTATGTGAGTTATATAATCTCCATTAATAACTCTATAGAAATATTATTCCTACTGTGTAGGTGAAGACACTGAGGCTCAAGAAGAGATTAAGTAACTCATCTAAGACTCACAGATAGGACAGGACCAGTTCTGTTTTGATTCCAAAACCTCTGTACTTTGCACTGAACCAGAGGTTATCAAACTGCTTGGGCTAAACTGTAAAGCCCCCTCTGAGGGAAGGGGGAGGGTGAGGAGGTGTGAGGGTCCCTCATCCAGAAGAGCTCCGTGGATATTGGGCAGCCTCATTTAACCCTTACATTAAGACAAGGCAAAACAAAAGACTTTTAAATATTGCTGTATATGATGATACCGTCATTATTATTGCATATGATTCAGTTAGTAGTAGTTTTAGACTAGGTAATGATCCCAAACGTAATTCTTCCAAGAAAATTAAGAGATTATAGTTAAAAGTAGCCATCTCACCAGGTTTTTCCATACAACTGCTACAGCTACTAGAGAACATCCCTAGAAATATAGAACAATTGGTAAGAAAGGAGGCTTCAGCAGCGCTTGCAGTATTGTACAGGATGAGCCCTTCACCACTTTTAGGCATTAATGTATACGTATATCTCATCTGTGTGTGGAAAACATACTAGAGGTAGTAGCCAGTATCTTTGGGATGTTGATATTCTTGGTAATTTAAATTTCCTTATTTATGTTTTTTCTCTGTTTTATAAAATTTATCAATGAACATGTGTAATTTTTGTAATTAGATTAAAAAAGTTATCTTAAGAGAGGTGTACAGCACCCTGATATAGTTCTAAGGTTTAGATACTTGCATGACTTTCGTAGTAACACTCTTTTTAGTTTTGAAGAGCATGCTCACATGACCAGGATTGATGTTGTGTATTTTTATCATTAAAATAAATTAATTTCAATATTGAGCATAGAGATGATTCTCTGGAAGTGTAATACAAAATAGATCTGTAGTAGCGTAGTCTATATTCTTAAACATACTGTGATCAAAATTCCTACATCCAAACACGTGCTTTGATCACCTCGTATCATTTGTTTTGCCACTTGTGGCCGTAAAGGCAGCTCGGCGTAGTAGTCTCAGCAAATTGCATTTGGCTTGCTTTAATAGGTATACTTACCTTGAAATGATTAGAAGGGTAGTGTAGACATTTTAAAGATTGATGCTTTGGGTTTTAATAAATAATCTACAACCCAATAAGTGGACTCAGATTTAATGATGATGTTTGTATATAATTTTTTCAGCAATGATATGGACATTGGAAAGCATATATTCTTTTCCATGTAAAAAGGTAAATGTAGACACTCAAACTATTCAACAAGTATATGTTAAGTGCCTGCTGTATGTCAGGCACTGTGCTGTATTAACAATGTTTTAAAAATTCTTTGTGATCTTTTACAAATGGGAAAACTTTTTGTAGCTAGCATTGGTTAAATTTCAGTTGTAAAGAGAGAATATGGAGTTTTATCATGTATTACTGAACAGCTACAAGAGCAAGCAAAACAGAAAACGCAGACCCCTTAGCTCCTAGTTAAACTTTCCCAGTCTGTAAATGGATGTATCAGCAGTGAGGTAATCAGAACTTTCCACCAACCACATCATTGCTCCTGAATGATTGGAAGTCATGGTAGACACTTTGGGGACATTTAACCTGGCACTATTGCTCTGCTTTATTGCTTTGCCACAGTTTAGTGGCAAGCTCCCAAGTAGCCCCAGACTTAGTGAGCTGAGTTTCAGAGTAGGAAACATCAGAACTGAAAAACATAAGATGATGAATCAGGCAAATTCATATTCAGGGAGTAAAACCCAAGTGTGATTAAGAACCTGGACATGAGATGGGAGAACAATTTATTAATTGAGGTTGAAATTTTCACAGGCTTTGTTTCAGGCTGGAGAACTTAAATGGGGAACAGATGAAGAAAAGTTTATTACTATCTTTGGAACACGAAGTGTGTCTCATTTGAGAAGGGGTGAGTGATAAAAATGTGTATGATACGTATGGTACTTTGATTAATTTTGAAAGTACAAGTCAGTATGCCAAAATACCTGCTGCATAACAGGCTCTTGCGGAATGGATCAGTTTTTAAATTTCTTCCTTTTGGTGACCTTGAGAAATCTCATAGTTCTCTGCTTCTCTTGTAGCTTTTACAAAACTTAGAGATCCTTAGTCCACTCTTTGCTATCAGGGTGATGAGGGAGATAGGCCTCTAGATTGTTGCTCATAGTGACAAATCACTGAGCTGTAGCTCACTACAAGTATTTCCTCTTAGATAGTGTTACCTAAGAGCTCACTTCTGGGTATTCATCAGTACTTGTGGTATCAAGTGGGAATAAGTTCACGGGCAAGTGACAGAAAACCCTACTAATAGTGGCTTTAATATTGGGCTTTCTGTAGGTAAGATTCCTTGGCTGATTTGGCAGGACATAGGCCCTTTCTGTTTTCCTTCTCCGCTGTCCTTAGTGCTTTGGTTCTCTTTTTCATCTTCGGTACTTCGTTGTCACACGATGACTACTGTTGCTCCAAACATACCAACCATTTTCACAGCAAGAAGAAAAGAAAGGGGTAAACTCACCATATCTGTCTGTTACTTTTAATTGGGAAAGAGAAAGATTTTTCAGAATCCTCTCCCACAGATTTCCCTTTAGCTCTCATTGGTTATAACCAGTAAGGAGGGGCTGGGAAATGAGTGAACAAAGAACACTTAGAATCCATTGTTTCGGGCTTGGCACGTTGAGGCTCTGAACAAAATCAAGGTCTGTCAGCAAGGAGAAAGGGGAGATTTGTGTTTGGTAGGACAGTGCCTGGTGAGAGGAAGTATCTTTCTGGAAAGAGTGATTCATAAATTGTTTTCCTGTTTTCTAGTGTTTGACAAATACATGACTATATCAGGATTTCAAATTGAAGAAACCATTGACCGAGAGACTTCTGGTAATTTGGAACAACTGCTCCTTGCTGTCGGTAGGTAATTTTATAATGTATATAATATTCATGGTGTTAAAAGTATTTTATTCAGTTGAAGCTATATCTGAAAATAACCATCTATTTCTTTATTAAAAAAGAGCTTATCATGATATTTGGGTGAAGCAGACTCCTAAATTTCCAATTCAAAATCTGTCTTGATGTTGGAAATACGTGAAATATCTGGTTATTTCATTTAATCTTATGGAAACATTAAGAGAATTGTTTAAAAATCATTTTGAAGCTGCATTAAAAGTATTACTGTTTCATTGTGAATCTGAAATGTGGGCATTGTAATCTCAGAGGCTTGTAAATGTTACTTCTGATATCTGTGAAATTTTATTTTCTTTAGAATACCATCCTCACAGTTTTGAAGCAGACTGAGAAATTGGAATCTGATTTAGAATAAGTATCTTTGATATAATGGAAGATGTGTGATAGTGGTTATTTTTCTGAGTAAATAGTTTAGAATTTTATTTTAGCTAAATATTCAGAATAACCTGGAAAAATTGGAGAAACGAGTTTGTGCAGTTTATTGTCGTATTACGTACTCACCAAATTCCAGGGAGAATGTAGTTTGTGAGTTCCCTGTGGTCCCAGCTTTCATATGGGTTTGGAGTTAACCTCTGTCTGCTATTTGTTCTGAGTATTTGGTGTTGAGCTGAAGCTTCTGTGCTCTCTGTCTTCTGGAGAATAAGCTAAATGTGTGTATATACCAGCACTAACAGTAACCTTTCATTTGAGTCCACAGTTAATGAATTTTAACAGAAATCTTTTAGATGACCCCTTCATAATAGAATACACATAAAAGTTATGACAGATTTAGTTACTGGTGGCTGTTTTCTTAAGCATTGGAGAAGAACACACCACCCCCAATCAAGGATTTGTTATTTTTATATATTAGGGAATTTTTATGATAGTTTCTGAAGCTAAGCAGACTGAGTTCTGAGGAGCCCTAACATACAATAGATATGTACGTGTTCGGGGAAGATACTCTTTTCTGTTACCAGTTTATCTGGATGTTTCTACCAAAATGGGTGAGTCTTGTGCTGCTCTGTGTGAATCATGGACGTTATATCAATAGAATACGGAGGGAATACCTATATTAAGATTTCAGACAGATAGTCTAAGGTTTGTCAGATTAGATGGGGTAGTAATCTTACATTATTTGCTTGAATATATTGGAATGAAAACTCCCAGGAGGTTTGTATAATTTACTGGGGATGAAGAAGGTTGTGGCGTAACAGCCCAGGCTGCCAAAACTGTTACAGCGAAAAGGTGCTCATAGAAGAAAGGGGCACTGAAAAACTTGCAGCCCCCATCCTACGTGCCTTTCTGTGTAGAACTCAGAACTCTACGGAAAACTCAAGCCAGTATCTATGGAGATTCTCTGTAGTCAGGAGATCAGAGCAGCTTGCAAATGAGCAGCTCTTGAGCCTGTGTTACTTTCATACTGTATTTAAGTAGAGCTATAAGCGTCAGGCAGCTTTGATTTTAATTACTTTATCCTTTTCACATCAGAATAGCATGTGACCATTATATTACTTATTTTTGTAGTGAAATCCATTCGCAGTATACCTGCCTACCTTGCAGAAACCCTCTACTATGCTATGAAGGTAAGTGCATGCCTTGAATCTTCTATCTAATTAATTTATCTCTCGTATGTTTTAGATGATAGACTTTGAGGCTTTTTTCCTCCTTAAAACAGGTAGTTCAATTCTACTAAATTGTTTTACTTTATTGACTCACCCCAACTCAGGGGAGTTTGATGCTATAATTGACATTTTTAAACACGTGCCTCTCTTTTGTTCTTTTTTAAAGGGAGCTGGGACAGATGATCATACCCTCATCAGAGTTGTGGTTTCCAGAAGTGAGATCGATCTGTTTAACATTAGGAAGGAGTTTAGGAAGAATTTTGCCACCTCTCTTTATTCCATGATTAAGGTAGTAGAACCTTTCTTTAAATGTTTAGAAATCCACAGCAGACCAGTGCATAGCTTGCAAGACATGGGTGGGAGAACCTAATTCCTGTGTTAAGTTTAGAGTTTTAGAGATGTGATTAGAGCTGTGAGTTACAAAGTTTGGCGTAATGTCCCCTGAAGTACGGGTGATGGCTCCTGAGTGAAAGACTGGCTCTTGGTGAAGGCCGAGGCTCCTGGTGAGCTTAGAAGCATTATTTAGTAGTGGTGACAGATGACTCACTAAACCCAGTCTTGTCCACGGTAATAATATGTTGGTTCTTTCTGCCTTTTATCAGTTCCAGCTGTCTTTATTAGTTTCTCCTTTCTTTCATATCAGTGTTTTCTTTCTTTATTGTCTGTTATCATCTTATCTCTGGTATTGGTTCAGAGTTCAGGAAAGAACCAACCAGGTCATATCAGGAGTAAGTAAAGAGCTTAAGTATTACTGTCATTTTCATCCTTTTAAAAGCAAGGGACACTGTGGCCTATAATTAAATTTGGCTTAAGGCCTTTTGACTTCCTCATTCTTTCTTTTCCTCTCTCCCTCCCTCCCTCCCTCCCTCTGTCTGCCTTTCTGTCCTTTTTTGTCTCTCTGTCTTGGTCTTTCTCTTTGCTAAAGGGGAATGTGGGCTGTGTGCAAAGCAGCATCTCAGTTGAGAAAGCGTTGAACTTTGTGTGTGCGTCGTGTGCTGGGCTGAAGGGTACTAGAGAGTTCTCCCAGTGACTCATAGCTTGAAACGTTAACTTATCCCACACATCTGTGCATGACACGAGCAGAGGCAAAATGTACCTTACCCTTCTGTCTTTGAGGTAAAGCCATAACAGCCAGGCGGTCCCAGCATTGCCCCCCATAGCCAGCCATATGCTATGTGATAAGACAGGGGTCCCCAACTCCCGGGATGTAATGCCTGATGATCTGAGTTGGAGCTGCTGTAATAATAATAGAAATAAAGTGCACAGTAAATGTAATGCCCTCGAATCATCCCGAAACCATCCCCTGCCCCCTGGTCCTTGGAAAAATTGTCTTCCATGAAAACAGTGCCTGGTGCCCAAAAAGTTAGGGACTGCTGTGATGAGAGACTCAGAGTTCGTTTAGAAACCTTGACTTGAACATGGTTGTAAAAGCTTCCCTGTTCTCTGTGTTACTAGAGGGAAGAACATACTTCACTGTCTTAGGTAGAACTGTGCTTTTAAGGGGTAAAATTAGAAAGTTAAACATCAGTTGCATCAGTAGGAAATTCTCTGTAAAGCATTCCTGTTGTGAAAGGCACTCACAGAGAGATTACCCACATGGGGGAAACGTCATGTGAATAAAACCTGTTGCCAGATATGTCTTAGTTTTTTATTTTCTGTGAGTCATGGGGGTTAACGGAGTACATTTGGGTTTCAGGGGGACACATCTGGGGACTATAAGAAAGCCCTCCTGCTGCTCTGTGGAGAAGATGACTGATGTGCGCCTGGGGAGAGACCCTGCACCGTGCCTGCCACCGTCACCACTGCCTTCCTGCAGTGCATCTCACTGCACTTCCTGCACGCCAGTGCGTGGCACGTTGCCTTATTCATGCCAGCATGCTATGACCAAAACATATATGTTGTAGAAGAAAATAGTAGTGCTCCTTTCTGATCTTCACTTAAAATCCTTCTCTTTGACTGTCATAGTCCTGAAGTGTACTTATGTTACTAAGACTAAAGTCTGGGTCATTTATATTTTCCTTTAAGAGGTCAGACTGCTTTCAGCCTTTTTAAAAAACTTCATTTATATTAAATTGATAACCGCATTACCTTAACCAGAACCTTAGCCTTGAAATTGTGAACTCCTGGAAATGTTATTAATCAAGTTTGCTACTAAATTAAACCTGAAACATTATGGAGGTTGCATTCAAAGGGTTAATGAATAATAAACGTTTCCTTCCTCCTGAGTTACGTGTGGGTGTATGTCTAAAGAAAACTTATTTAATTTACCTACTTAACAATGATATGTTTTTTCAAGCTAGTCGGTTGACAGTGTTGTCAGTTGACAACTGAATTTATAGTTGGCTTTTGGGTGAAAAGCTTGAAATACAACATGCAAAATGAATTGTCTGTGCAGTGTGGAATGAGGGAAGAGTTGAAGGGGGTCTCTGATTTATTGGTGGCGTGTTTAATGTGGGCATCAATTAAAGCAATGCTTACGTTAGTTGCATAGTAGAAAAGCTGATTTTAAAACTTAACCTAAAATTTCAGAGTGTTACTTTTCACTTTCCTGTTACAACTTGTTTTTCCTGTTTTTATCTACTACCTTCTTTGAGATAAAAAAGCAGGCAATATAGAGGCAAAAAGAGAGAAGCGGCTTCTTTCTTCTAATATTTACCTTTCAGTTTTCTGCTTTCAAACTGCTTCTTGAATTGGTGTCAATTTCCTTTTTTCATTTACTCCCTTATAAATGTATATTTTTAAAAGCAAGTGATTGCTATTAATAAGACATTTTAATAAATGGACTACTCTCCTACTGAAAACTCTTAATTAGTGATATTGTTCTTTTCACAAGCTTGGCTGGTCATCAGAATAACCGTGAGAGCTTTGAAAATTATGTGTGTGTATATATGACATGCTATTTTTTTTTCAAAAGCTCTCCGTAGGCAATTCTAATGCAGAGCCAAGTTGAGAATCAACTGCCTCTACTGCCCCCAGCCCCGCGTACTGAGATATAATTGACATACAGCACTGACAGGTTTAAGGCGTACAGCATAATGGCGTGACTTAGGTATGTTGAAAAATGATTGTCACAGTAAGTTTAGCTAATATCTATCATCTCATGTAGATTAAAAAAAAGAAAGAAGAAAACGTTTCTCCTGGTGATGAGAGCTCTTAGGGTTCTCTCCTAACAAGTTCCAAAAGGCCAGACAGCAGTGTTAAGTATAGTTACGTTGAACGTTACATCCCCAGGACTTACTTATCTCATAACTGGAAGTTTGTACATTTTGTCCACTTTCTTCCAATTCCCCACTCCCCACCCCTGCTTCTGAGAGCCACAAATCTGACCTCTTTTTCTGTTAGTGTTTGTTTGCTTTTTAGATTGTACATATAAATGAGATCGTGCAGTATTTGTCTCTCTCTGACTTATTTCACTGAGCATAATTCCCTCAAGATCCATCCACGTCGTCCCAAATGGCAAGAGGTTCATTTTTACGGATGAATAATATTCTGCTCTGTGTGCGTGCGTGTGTGTGTGTGTGTGTGTGTGTGAGTGTGTGTGTGTAGCAATCACTTTTTCTTTGTCCATTCATTGATGGATACTTAGGTTGCCTCTATGTCTTGACTACTGTAAATAATGAACATGGGGGTGCATATATCTTTCTGAGTTAGTGTTCTCATTTTCTTTGGATAAGTACCTAGAAGTGGAACTGCTGGATCATATGGTAGTTTAATTTTTTGAGGACCCTCCATGCTCTTTTCCATGGGGGCTGTATAAATTTACATTCCCACCAACAGTACACAAGGGTTCCCTTTTCTCCACATTCTCGTCAATGTTTGTTATTTCTTGTCTTTTTCATAATAGCCGTTCTAACGGGCAATATGATATCTCATTGTGGTTTTGATTTATGTTTTCCTGATTAGTGACGTTGAGCACCTTATCATGTACCTGTTTTGGCCATCCGTATGTCTTTTATAGAGAAAAGTCTATTCAGATCCTCTGCCCATTTTTTCATTGGATTATTTTTTGTTGTTATTCTTATTTGAATTCTTTATATATTTCGGATATTAACCCTTTATCAGACATATGATTTGCAAATATTTTCTCCCATTCTGTAAGTTGCCTTTTAATTTGTTGATGGTTTCCTTTGCTTTGCAGAAGCTTTTAGATTGATGTAATCCCACATGTTTATATTTGCTATTGTTGCTTTTGCTTTTGGTGTCCAAAAAATCATCACCAAGACTGATGTCAAGGAGCTGACCACCTATGTTTTCTTCTAGGAGTTTTTGTGGTTTCAGGTCTTACATTCAAATCTTTAATCCATTCTGAGTTAATTTTTGTGTATGGTGTAGTTTAGTGGTCCAGTTTGATTTTTTTACATGTGGCTGTAAATTTCCCAGCACTATTTATTGGAGAGACTGTTCTTTTCCCATTGTATATTCTTGGCTCCTTTGTCAAACATTAATTGACCATATATCCCTAGGTTTATTTCTGGTCTCGATTCTGTTGTGTTGATCTGTGTGTCTGTTTTTATGCCAATACCAGACTGTTTGGTTACTGTAACTGTGTAATATAGTTTGAAATCAGAAAGCATGTTGCCTCCAACTTTGTTTTTCTTTCTCCAGATTGCTTGGGCCATTCGGCGTCTTTTGTGGTTACATACAAATTTTAGGATTGTTTGTTGTATTTCTGTGAAAAATACCATTGAAATTTTGATAGGGATTGCATTGAATCTGTGGATTGCTTTGGGTAATATGGACATTTTAACAATATTAATTATTCTAATCTATGAACATGGAATATCTTTCCATTTATTGTGTCCTGAATTTCTTTCATCAATGTCTTGTAGCTCTCAGTGTTTTTCACCTCCTTGGTTAAATTTATTCCTAAGTATTTTATTCTTCTTGATGCAATAGTAAATTGAATTGTTTTCTTAATTTCTGTTCCTGATAGTTTGTTATAGGTGTATAGAAATGTAACAAGTTTATGTATATTTTTTTTATCCTGTAACTTTACTGAATTCATTTATTCTAGCAGTTTTTTAGTGGAGTCTTTAGGGTTTTCTCTTTATTATCATGTCATCTGCAAAAAATGACAGTTTTACTTCTTCCTTTCAGTCTGCTGTCTGTGTGCTGTGCCCTGAGTAGGGGTAACCAGTCAAGGATTATTTGTTTGTAAGAGTCCTGTGGGACATATGAGTGCAAGCCCCGCTGGCCACCAGAGCCAGGTAACCACGAGGTGTCTCCTGATCAGTAGCTGCAAAAATTGTTGCATCAATACAAGTGCACAAGCTCCTTCCTGGGAGAGACTGGCAGTCTGGAGTGAGGCAGAGTGAGTGTGCAAAGATGTCACCCACGGGCATCCTTCCCCAGAGAACACCTCTACAGGTCTCTATAATTGTGCCAAACCAGAAGCCTGCCCTCTTATCAAAGCTCCAAGATAAGCAAATAGGCCTCTTACACAGAAAGACTGGGGGTGTGTTTTTGTCTGCTCTCTGTGAAGTGCCCTGAGAGTGGCAGTCTGCCAAGAACTATCCCCACATTTGTTACAGCCTCAAGAAGGCAAGCAGCGCTGACCACCAGAGCCAAGGGATCAAGGGGTGTCCCCTGGGCGGCATCCACAAAAACCAGGGCACCAGACTAAAAACTGGGGCACCAGATATGTGCCCAAGCTCCCCTATGGGAGATACCGGTAACCTGGACCGTTGCAGAGGGAGAGCACGAAGATAGTGCCTGCCCTCCAGGGTCTCTGGAGAGAATTACAGTTAGCCCTAAGCTGTTGTGTTCAGTTAGAAACCTGCCCCTCAGGATGCAGCCAGGAAGATAAAACAGGCCTCTTTCACAGACAGACTGGGTGCCTCAGTCTTTTGCATCTCTGCTGTGCGCTGGGGGTAGCCAGTTAGGAGCTCTTTCACCATTTGTTACAGTTCCACGGGACCTGTGCATGTGAGCTGCGCTGGCCGCCAGAGCAGGCGATTTAGATTTGGACATCTGGGCAGCAGCCGCAACACCTGGAGCACCAGATGAGCGTGTAAGCTCTTTTCTGGAGATACCAGTGGCCTGGAGCGAGGCACAGGGAGAGTGAGATACGGTGCCTGCTGGCCTCTATCTTTGGAGAATATTTCAGGAGGCCTTTAGAGGTGTGTTCAGTTAGATGCCTGCCCCTCAGGCTGACACCTTAAGATATTCACACAAGTCTCTTTCACAGAAAGTGTGGGCACTTTTCAGTTAGCTGCCTCTGTGCTGGGCCCTGGGTGGGTGATGTGTGCCAGCCTTTGAAGAACTGTTTCTCACTTTGCTGTAGTCTTGTAGGTCTCATGGGTATGAGCCCTATTGGTTTTCAAAAGCCAGATATTTTGAGGGTTTGTCAGGGGTAGGTGTTAAAAATCGGGGTGCCTGGTGTATGGTTCAAACCCTTAGCTCCTCAGGGAGAAGCTTGGGGTTTTGAGTTCTGTCCCCATTGTGGGGTGTCGCTCTGGGGTGGGGTTTATGGTGAGACTGTGTCTCAGCCTCTCCCACCTGTTTCACTGTGGGGTTTTTTCCTCATTTGTTTGATGTGTAGGAGTCACTCAGCTAGGTGTTTGTTTTTTTTTTTTAACCCTACAGAGGAAATTGTTCCCTATGTAGCTGTAGATTTGGTGTGTCTGTTAGGGTGAATTCAAGATCCTCCTATGTTGCCATCTTGAACCAGACTCTTGGTTTTTCTTCTTTTTCTATTGATAAGGTGAATTACATCAACTGATTTTCAAATCTTGAACAGTCTTGCATTCCCAGGATGAATTGCACTTTGTCATAATGCTTTATCACTTTTCTATGTTGCTGGATTTGTTTTGCTAGTATATTTTTGAGAATTTTTGTTTCTATGTTCATGAGAGATACTGGTCTGCAGTTTTCTTTTATTGAAATATTTTTTTGTCTAGTTTTGGTATCAGAGTAACGCTACTGTCATAAAATGAGTTGGGAAGTATTTCTATTCTATCTTGTGCAAGTTTGTGTAGAACTGGTATGAAAAATTTCCTTTTATGTTTGGTACCTGTCATGAGCTTTTTTTTGGAAACTTTTAAACTACAAATTCAAATATCTATCTATCTGATTTTTATTTTTTAGCCATGCCGTGTGGCATGCGGGATCTTAGTTCCCCAACCAGGGAGATTGAACCTGTGTCCCCTGCATTGGAATCGTGGAGTCTTAACCACTGGACCGCCAGGGAAGTGCCACTATCTGATTTTTAATATATAGACATCACATATTTATCACAAACTCAGTGGCTTAAAATAACACAAATTATTATCTAACAGTTCTAGAGGCTGGAAATTCAAAAGCATTCTCACTGGGCTAAAATAAAGGCGTTGGCAGGACTGTGCTCCATTCTGGAGGCTCTAGAGGAGAATCCATCTCCTTGTCTACTCCAGCTTCTAGAGAATGCCTGGATTCCTTAGCTCTTGGGCCCTTCCTGCATCTTCAAAGCCAACAATTAATTCACTGCAATTTCTACTTTCTGACCTCACATCTTCTCTGTCTCCAACTTTTTCCCTTTTTTAAGGGCCTTTGTTGTTTACACTGGTCTTACCTGGGTAGTCCAGATGCTCTTTCCATTTCAAAGTCACATCTGCAAATACCTTTTTGCCATATGAAGTCATGTACTCACAGACTCCCGGGATTAAGACATGGATTTTTTTTTTTTTTTGAGTGGGAGTGGGGACATTTTTCTGCCAACCACAGATGGTTTCCAAAAAATGTTTTTGTGGTATACACAGCATTTTTCCTTTATTAGGGTAACAATGATGCTCTACATCCTAGGTATAAGTGAAACTTCCAAATAATATATACCCTTAGTTAATTTAGCTGACATAAATGGGGAAACACATTTTATTACTGGGTTTTGAATGTATACTTAATTTTAATGATCAAAAACCTCTGAGGATGTTTTTCCCACCTTGAACATATGTATGTACACATGCGCTTTGAAGAATCTCCCACCAAGTCTGTGGTAGTCTATCTTGTGACAGTGGGTGGTGCTGTTGGCATAAATTTACTTGCATCACATAAAACTGCACTTCTACTTAACTGAAGTTGTTGATTTTTCAGCAGCAGAGGGTATTCCTACACAATCTTCCTCACCCCAACACTCAGACAAAAAGTGAATTTAAAATTTAATTCCCTACTTGGTTACTCATCTGTCACTTGGTGGCTTAGAATCATCTTGTTTTCCCTGGTTTAGGATGTTCAGTGTTTTCTGAAGCACTGGTTTGTCTTTTGCCCCTGAGATGTTTGGTAGTTAAGTCCCACCTTCTCTCCTGCTCCCAGCCCTGCAGTGGAGCACGGAGCACGTCGCCTTCCCCTGTAAAGTCTTTGGATATTTTCTATGGATGATGTATATTTCTCTTCATTTTTCAACCTGACAGCATTTAAAGATACAGCCAGAGGTGCACATAGAGAAAAAAAATCCCCTTCTGCAGAATGAATTTGTCTTCTGGGTTTTGATACTTGAAATGAAGGAATATTTTAAAAATTTAAATTCACTTTTTTAAACCGTTGTCCTTTCATACACAAATGTCTAAAGCTGTATTCATTACACATCCCACAGACAAGTTTGCCCTCCCAAATTCCCTGTTTTTGGTAGTAGCTCTAAAATTCTTCTAATTATTCAGTCTCAAAACTTTGGGACTAATTTTATATCCTCCTTTTCTATGTCTTTTATGTTAAACTAATTATCAATCAAGTCCAAATAATTCTTCCTTCATTATGTCTATCACATCTGCCCCCTCCTTTCCATCCCTGCTACTCCCCTATTTCTAGAACTAACTTATTACTACACAAATGACTTCCTTTTATTAAAGAAACATTTCTTTATTTTTTATCAAAGCAATAAATGCACCAGGTAAAAAAGTCAAAAAACGTGGAAGTATAAGGAAAAGAAGAAGTCCTTATCCTCTCACTTCCCAGCCTATGCCATTCCCCACTGGGGTGGGTGTCAAAAGCCTTAAGTAGCCTTAAAGCCTTAAACGTTTTTATCATTTTCCGTTTAAATTTTTCCAGGAAGTTTCATCCATCAAATATATATTTGTATGTAATACTTGTAATACTACTATGTATATATACTACTCTTTCCTCATTTATTTAGTTCAAGGTTTTCTGTTGGTTCTGTGCCATAGTAGGTGGTGATCAAGCTCATCTACCCCACTTTCCTTTCATCTTCTCTTCTCCCTCCTCTCAGTGCTCTTACGTTGCTCTTTTTTGTTCCTGCCAGGTTACCTATGTACCTTTAAACAATATATTTACATTTTCATTTTTTGTTCCCACGACTGTCAAAGAATCTCTAGAACCCTCATTTGGAAGGTAAGGGTACTAGAGACACTTCACCTCTCCTCTCCCCTTTTCATCTTCCAACTCTTGTCAACTGTAATTTTGCTTTGTAAATGGTCAGGAGTAATCCTATAAACACTCTGGTCTATGATCCCAGTTAAGTC
Organism: Delphinapterus leucas; assembly: GCF_059928025.1. Classification (NCBI taxonomy): domain Eukaryota; kingdom Metazoa; phylum Chordata; class Mammalia; order Artiodactyla; family Monodontidae; genus Delphinapterus; species Delphinapterus leucas. The sequence continues at coordinate 19,935,969 of NC_143133.1, forward strand.
TTTTGTCAGTATATTGATTCTACAATTTGCAATGCAGAAGTTCAGATTATTGACTAATCTCTAACCTAGCTGTGTTCTACGATTTTATTTCCCTCCTGGCATACCTTTTTTTCACACACACACACACACACACTGTATTTTATTTTTACAAGAGATAAATAAACTGACACCTCCTGGTATACTTGTATCTTCCAACCTCATGACATCTGCCTTTATTGTTTCTTAAGTGTCTATAATATCCAAGCATTGTGGGAACTCTACGGCACCTTCCCCACATTTTTCCTCCTGGGATTTCTTTCCTGGAGCCCCCATCCTTTGGTTGGACTGATTTCTCTCTAGACCTGCATGCTGGGCACCTCCAAATCTCAGCACGTGCGTGGCTTGGCTCTGAGGGTGGTCATACTCACTATCTGACCTGGTTCTCCTTAGACATGCCCTGCAATCTTTCTAAAAGACCTTCCCTCCCCTCCCCTCCCTGCCTCCCTTCCCTTCCCCCCTCCTCTCCCCTCTCCTCTCCTCTCTGCTTCCTTCCTCCCTCCCTCCGTCCTTTCCTTCTTTCCTTCCTTTCTTGTTTTGTGGCTGGGGGTAGGGGTAAGTAGTTGGTGAGAGGGGTTCTGAGCTCCAGGGTATTGTGTGTGTATGTGCCTTGTTTCATATACAGATTTTCAATTAATTCTTCTGTTTTAGGCCCTGCATGCCTTTCTCACCTCCATGCTACTTGATATTTGTGAGTCACAATCTTTTCTGGGGTGCCGTGGGGCAGTCTGTCTTTCTCATTGTGTGCAGCCTCTTTTCTGTGTATTTTTGGTTAGGGCTTCATCAGACAACACTTGTCCTTCCCTTCTTTCATTTCCCAGAAATTTGATGACACTTCTCTTGCGCTGATGGCTTCCCCCCCCCATTCTTTCTTTTGTGAGATTTTTAACGCCTTGATGCTCATTCTTAGAGTCCAAGGTTCATAACCACTCAGACTGCCACCTAGAACTGCATGTCCTGAAATGACTTTGTAAGTGCCCGTGCTGGTTAGAGCCTCTTCTGCCAGTCCTGCCAATTTCCCGTGCCCTTGCTCTCCTACTTCCCTTTGCACCACGAGTGCGTCTCCTTTCCAGAAGCCTTGACCCCGTTCCTAATGCGCCAATCAGGTTGATGTAAAGAAGACGGTATCTAAACTACTTCCCTACCTCTCTCACAGAGGATGGTCGCCAGTTGCCCTGCTGGGCGGGATTCCTACCGCTGATCTCTGGGTCCCAGATTTGTCTGAAGACACCACTTCTTCTGCCCCTTCTGCCCCAGGCTCCCAGGACTTCACTTCTGCTTCATTCCTCTTTCTAGCAACCTTGTCTCGTGTCAGCCTCTTCTCTCGCCTGTTGGCAGTCTTGTGAGTTGGCCACGGTGTAGCGCATCTCCAGGGCGATCGTGGCTGGCAGGCTCCAGTCACCATTTCGGGTGCCCTGGTACTATGTTCCGTCTGCCTCGTTGGGCCTCTTGCCTTCTGGAAATCCAGCCGCAAGCTGCTGCCTCATCTCCCCTGAAGTGTCACCTCTTTGAACCTTTCCTTGTCCTCCTGGTTGCGCTTCCTGCTGTTAGCTCCGTCTGCCGCCAGATAGCGCTCGGACCTAACACGTTTTCTCTCATTAGGCGCCACCTTCTCCCTTTCCTTGCTTAGGTTGCTACAAGGAATACAAAAATACTTTGTACTCCCATCTGTTGATATATCACCCTCCAGTCCTACACATCTTACAGTCTATATATTCTCAATGGGGAAATATCACCCCTAAGAGGGTGAAAGTTGGTTCTTGGGGGCTGAAAAAAATTTACTCTTTTTGTGTGTAAAGCATAGATATACATACAGTACATAAACAGATAAGCAATATATCTGTGGTATTAAAAATTCATGAGGGCTTCCCTGGTGGCGCGGTGGTTAAGAATCTGCCTGCCAATGCAAGGGACATGGGTTTGAGCCCTGGCCAGGGAAGATCCCACATGCTGCAGAGCAACTAAGCCCGTGTGCCACAACTACTGAGCCTGAGCTCTAGAGCCCGCGTGCCACAACTACTGAGCTCACATGCCACAACTACTGAAGCCTGTACGCCTAGAGCCCATGCTCCGCAACAAGAGAAGCCACCGCAATGAGAACCCTGCCCACCACAACAAAGAGTAGCCCCCGCTCACCACAACTAGAGAAAGCCCATGCACAGCAGCGATGACCCAACACAGCCAAAAAAAAAAAAAAAAAAAAAAAAAAAAATCACAGGGAGTGGTGATTAGGGGAAAAAATGCCTGTGAAAGCTGCTTGTTTGTGTGTTAGGGGACAATAATAAAACAAAAGTTAAGGAACGCTGCTATAATCTTTGCCAGTTTACTTTTTAGGTCTCATTTTCATCATGTCTCCACTTGCCCAGAAGTCTTCAGTAGTTTCCCGTGGCCAACTCTATAAAGCCTGAATCATGTTCTGTAGTTCAGAGCTCTTCCTATTCGGCCCCCAACCATCTTTCCAGTCCTGGATCCCATGTTCTCCTTACATAGATCATCCACTCCAGTTAGATTGCCGTTCATAGCCTCCTAATCACAGCCTCTGCTCTCCTTCTTTGCTCTTATCAGCTTGCATTGTTGGCCTTTGGCTGGCATCTGGGAGCTTGGGTTCTGAGAAGGTTCTCATCATGGCTACAACTGAAAAGAGCAGCTCACTGGATTTGGCTTGTGCTGAACCCCTGCTTTCCTTCTGGGAGTCTGGAATTTGGGTATGTGCTAGGCAGAGAATGCCTACGTGACCAGCCCCCAAGGAAAACTTCGGACAGTGAGTCTCTGATGAGCTTCCCTGGTACACAACTTTTCACATGTGTTGTTACAGCTTACCGCTGGGATAATTAAGTGCATCCTGTGGGACTCCACTGGGAGTGGGCTCTTGGAAGCTTGTGCCTGGTTTTTTCCAGACTTCTCTGCATACAGCTTTTCCTGTGCTGATTTTGCTTTGTATCTTTTCATTGTAATACATCTTAGCTGTGAGTATGACTATATGCTGAGACCTGTGAGTTCTCCTAGAGAAAGATTGAGCCTGGGGGTGGTCTTGGGAACCCCTGCAATAACATGACTAGTGGTTTCCATTGTCCCTTTGGTTCTCAGCCAATCCTTCATGAAACGAGAGTGATAGGAGTCTTGTTGCCCAAAGATGTACAATGAGGCTTAATAGCTTTGGAAGGAAAGTAACGGGCAGGACATACGTCCATGGCCTGGGGTGGATTGTGTTAGGTTAACTTAGCTAAGCTGAAATTGTGTTTTCCAGAATTCCCTTTCTGGTATGGTTCTGGGTTAGCCTAGGTCATGAGAGAGATTTTGCACAGGATTCAGAAGGCAGAAGTGGAACAGCAGTCAGCTTGCTTTTTATTCTCTAAAGCTTAGTGAGGCGCTGTTACAGATCGTGAGTGCTGTCGTTTATCCACTGGCTCGTCTGGTTGGCATGGGACAGCAGCTGGGCTTGTATCGACTGCAGCTCCTGCCTCATCCTCCTTCAGGCGCCCCCTACCCCCAACTCCTGGGCTTAGGTGTGTGTTTAGCTTTAAGGTGAAGGGCACCGGGTCTCTTGCAGGACACACCCATCATCAAAGTTGGAGACTTGGAGGTGGTGAGAGACAGAGGCAGGCTCCAGCTCATCCATATGGGTTCAAGCTCAGCCTCCCAGGAGCGAGGGAGGCAATCCACCGTGGGCTAGGAGTGTCCACTGACGTTCTTGTTGGGAGAGTCAAGAGAGCAAGTCTCCTCCTACTTGGACATTTCTCAGGGCTGTGTTTACAGCAAGCCCACCTTGAGGGTGAGATAATATCTTACTTACAGATAAGAACATGTTTGCTTACTACTTACTTATTTTGGTGAATTTTCCAAACTCAGAGTGTCTCAGCTGGGATGCCAATTCACTATATGTGCAGCATTCATCTGGGACCCTCTGCATGGCCCCCACGGGACTTGGGGGACAAGGGGAACCCAGAGAAACCTCATGGTCATGCTGCTTGTTGTACTGTGAGTAAATAGTAAAAGGCTAACTTAGGAGCTTGTTAGTAGGTTAAACTCCTAGACTCTGACAGCAGGTTCTGGTTTGTCCTTGCTTCTTCCACTCTGTTTCCATCCTCCCTTCCTAACTGTCGGCTCTGTGGACTTCAGGCACAAGACACAGAAACACAGACTCACATAGACTATTTAATCAGATCCCACAATTGTGTAGGAATAAATCCCCCAAATAAATACCTATTACGTATGTTCCTCAGTGGATCTGCTTCTCTGATCAAAACCTGATTATTACAGTTCTCCTCACAATCAGTTTCCTGAAGTTTCATATTGTTTCAGGTTCTGTGTAAATATAATATTTAATATTAATATCAGTATTTAATTAAATATTATTTAATGGTAGCAGAATATTTCACATTGGGTATGTTAGACATCATTTATAGACCTGAATTTTTGGCACAAAAATATTTGAGCAGTCTAATTATTCTAAAAAGAAGAGGGATTTGTGAAATTGAATTAGATTTTTGAAAATAACCTTTGTCTTTCTGCATTATTAATTTTGTGTAAGTATTGGAATGCTCTGCTGTGTACTCTTCTGGTGTTTGTTTTTCATTTGTTTAGATCTGTACCACCTGCAATGTAACCTCGGGAGAGAAAAAGAACACTGAATTAAAATATTCCAGGCTTTGGGACTAAGTTCTTGTTTGATAGGGGGAAAGGTTGCTAAAGGAGAGGGTAATGAAACCCAGGTCAGTTAAGGCCCTCTATAAACTCCATGAACATTTTCATGTACTTACTTGCTATAAGAGTTAATTTTAAGGTATAGTCAACACAAAAACCAGCCTGACTCTTGGATGTAAAGCAATATGAAAATGTGTTTTGTGACAAACAGTATCTGCATTTTTTTCCAGTTAAAAAGTTCAAATGACTCTGTTCATTAAATATGATCCTCAAAGAGGGAGAAATCATTATTTGCGTTTCCTGGCAATGAAAATGACTGTTATTTTGCTCTGCGCAGTTCTGCTTCTGCGGAGGGGAAACCAAAGATCTTTCGTAGAAGAATTCTTCTGGCAGTGTCCCAAGTATAAAATAACTTAACTATCCTAACATTGCTGGAACATGATAACACCTACTTTTATTTTAAGTGGACAGCAGACATGAGAAGAGATTCTTGCTTAATGTAGTAGGAAGAATGTGACCCAAGAATGATCTTTTCTACTGAGAATGGAACAGAAGTGAAGCACTAGACTGCAGGTTTTTTGAAGGAAGTGATTACAACTATCTGATTTACTGCTATATTCTTAGAGCCCAGCACAGTGTCTGGCACAAAGGATGTGCTTACAGATTATTTGTTTAATAAATGAATGAACTCAGAGAGAGACTCATCAAGCTTTACCCCTAGAGGGCAGAACCCTTCTGAGTACAGATAATCCAACTAAATTCCTGAATTTGGAATTTAATTCCAGAGAGGACTTATCAATCTTACTATATATGATTTCTTGATATTAGTGTTTATTATTTTGACTTATTCTTGGCCAGTATATATTCTATGAGTTTTTTGAGCAAGGATGTTTGTGAAATATTTTTAATATCTGTGCATATCTGTGAATGTCATTTTGTTGTCTTCTGCATGAAAAGCAACTTGGTTGGTTGTAAAATTTGTTCTTGTTCAAAAGCTATAGATGTTTCTTTTTTTCATTTAGCACTGTAGAAGAAATTTTTAAAAATGAGACCAATCTGTGTTACTTTTCCTTCTCCCTTTACCTCCATCAGACCAGAAGTTTATAAGATTTTTTTTTCTTTCTTGTTTTAATTTTAAAATTTTACCAGGCTGTGTCTAATGATGAATTTCTTTTAGTTGGCTTTCCCTGGAATGAGGTGAACTGTTTTAATCTGAGACCCCAAGACTCTTTTTAAAATTTAGAGGATCGCTTAATTATAGGTTTGATTTTTTCCAATTGTTTTAGTTGCTTCCTGAGAGAAAAATATAATTCTCCGGTTAGATCTCTCTTCTCTCCTTTCCTTGGTTTTCATTTCTTTATCATTTTTCTCTATGCTTTGAGACCATGTCTCAAATTTGTCCTTTCCCTCATGGTCTCAAGTTTTTATAATGTGAATTCTGATCTTTTCTTCTCCCGAAGTTAATTATAAGTGTTACTGAATATTTACTTTCTCTGCAACCCTCTTATCTGGTTTCTTTCCTGTCTTGCCATTTTATTTCAGGATCTTATTTCTTTATGCCAGCTGTACCTTTCTCATGGAGGTCCTGAAGTCTGACTTCTTATAGAAGATGCCAAAATGTTCATCACTTTATAAAAAAAAAATATGGGTATTATTTTCAGAATACTGCTAAGTCTTATTCCTATTGACATAGGCAGTTGCCTCAAGAAGAAATTAAGAAATCAAATGGCAGCTTCACAAAAATTATTCCTTGCTGGCATTAATCCTGCTACCACTAAAACGTGCTGAATAAGTATTTGTGAAATATAGTTTTATAGGGGTGCCATGTTATTAGTCTCTCTAGAAGATGCGTATGTTTTACAATAGCCTGATCCTAAAATTATGTGTGGTAGGAAGCAGAACAGGACATCACGGTACTTATGCAATTATTTATATCTATAGGTTGTTGAGGTTACACTCTGGAACTTGAGAAGAGGTTTATCGTTTGGAAAAGCTTGAGGAGTCCCTGTGAGTGAGACAGGCCCCTCCAATCATCTATTGGAGATAGAGGGCTGAGCCTTCTCTGATAGTCAGTCTTGGGCGGAATAGAGAAGCTTTGGATATACGAGACATTGGCAGAGTGGAGGTAGGGGTAGGAACTGGGCAACTTACAGGGGACTGGATGCCTGTCCTAGTTAATTGAGGTGGGTTGAAGACTAGGGGGGAAAGAATGAATACATAAGTGATTTTTGATAAGGGTGGGTCCAGGTGAATGTCAATCTCCTGAAACTTCTGAGTAAGGCCATTGAGGTCTTTATTATTTCTTTCAACAAAAATACTGTGCCCTTACTCTATGCAGAGCCCTCAGTGGTCCCCAATTGTCTAAGATGTGGTCCCCACAGCCACCAAGTGGTTTACAGTTGAGTTGCCTTTACTATCAAGTCTTTTACTGTGAGTCAGTTAATGGCGTGTAACTGAGAACCCTGCAGGAAAAGGGCAGGCTGGGAAGCTCCTTGTCCCAGGCTACTCTGTTTATGCTAGCAATTTTAGAATTCCATGGAATAATGGCACATTATAATACCAATAACATTTCATTTGTCTTCTGCTTTTAAAAACCTTTTAAGGGTAGCATATTTTGAAAAATAAGGAAAGAAAGGAAGCAAAGAAAAAAGTCCCTCAAAATAATAACAACCAGAACAAACCACTCTTAACATTTTAGTGTACAACACTCTCCTTCTGAAATAGCCATTTACCATATTTTCCAATGTGAATAGTTTTACAAAATATGGTATATATTTAACCTGTCTCTTTTTTCCCTAAATATGTGAGTCCTTAATTTTGAAGTCAATGCAACTAAATTATAAGTAAGGATGGGACTAGAATTAAAAATACAAACTATTACAGTCCACAGATGATGTGAAAACACTATCATTTGATGGTTCACCAGTTCAGAGAAGAGTTAAAAATATTGTTACATGATTAAACATGTTCATAGTAGAGATATTAGAAAATATGGATATGACAGAAGATATAAAAGTCATTAGTAATCTCAGTGGTAACTGCAATTAATATTTTGTGTTGTGTTCAAAGAGAATGTCTTTCTTGAATTTTTTATGAGTGCAGAAGCATTTTTTTACCAAAATGGGAATCGTAGTTTTACCAAAATGTTTCATAACTATTTTTTTTTCACCTTTCAAGTTCCTTGCAGTCAATACATATACTTTGACTATATGTTTTCTTCAACAACTGCATGGTAATTCCATCATATGACTATATCATAATTTAACTATATAGGACAATTAAATTGTTTCCAATATTTCATTAAGAATGCTGAAAGACATATTCTCTACATACATTTGCCTCTCATTTTTATTTCCTTGATAATAACATAGGCTTTTAAGGTGATGGAATATATTTGTCAGAATACAGAAAAAATCTGATTGATGATTTTATGTCAAGATGTCATCACTCACTATGTACTGAAGATTGAAAGCTATTTATCAAGTGGTGTAAGAAAAAATGACAGAATAATCATCTATACACAAGGCTGATACATAACTTGGGAAGTGAGACAATGTGGAAGGACTTCTCCCAGACAACTATATAATCTTTTCTTACATAACATCAGTTAACTGAATCTCCGACCTTGGTTTTGAGTCTGGTTACTCCTTAGTTGTTAGAGTTTGTTTGGTCAAAGGTTATAGGGTTTGCAATATTTAGACCAGCTACCAGATTTCAGCATATAAGTCATATAAGAAAGAAAGAAAAGGAAGCACAGAAACTGAATAGAGGGCTGTACTGACTGAACTAAGTGTATGGATATAAATCTTGTTCAAGACGGGAAGAAACAGCTACAGTTGGGGATACATATCTGATGAACATAATAGAACATTATGTTTTTGAGGCAGTAAGTTAAGACTATAAAAACAGTAGTGAACAGTATTACATCTTAGAATTTTACCAGACAAGATCCAGTAAATGATGCAGAAGTGAGCTGACTCAAGGACCCAGAACCTGGATCCAGACCTCCAATGCTGGAGGTGGGCTACAGTGTGCAGCTGTGCAGTACACGGACTCTGACATAGGAGCTGGGACTAAGTTCACCCCAGGAGGATGAGCATGTTTACAAAGCGTTTGGTAAGAGACAAACAGGTAGTACAACAGAGAGACTGTATTATTTTTCCCCCAAGTTTTATTGAGATATAATGGACATACAGCACTGTGTAAGTTTAAGGTGTATAGCATAATGATTTGACTTAGGTATATTGTGAAATGACTACCACGATAAGTTTAGTTAACATCCACTATCTCATATAGATACAAAAAAAGAGAAAATGAAAAAAATGTTTTTTCCCTTGTGATGAGAACTCTTAGGATTTATTTTCTTAACAGCTTTCATATATACCGTACAGCAGGGTTAGCTGTGGCCATGATGTTGTACATTACATCCCTAGCAGTCATTTTCCTTTAACTAAAAGTTTGTACCTATTGGCCACCTTCATCCAATTTTTCCTTCCCCACCTCCACCTCTGCTCTGGTAACCACAAATCTGTTTTTCTTCCATGAGTTTTCTTATTTTTTTTAAGATTCCACATATAAGTGAGATCATACAGTATTGGTCTTTCCTTGTCTGACTTATTTCACTTAGCATTATGCACTCAGAGTCCATCCATGCTGTTGCAAATGGCAGGATTTCCTTCTTTTTTATTGCTGAATAATATCATATATACCACAATTTCTATATCCACCCATCCATTGATGGAAACTTAGGTTGTTTCCATGTCTTGGCTATTGTAAATAATGTTGCTATGTACATGGTTGTGCAGATATCTTTTTGAGTTAGTGCTATTGTTTCCTTTAAAGATATTCCCAGAAGTTGAATTGCTGGATCATATAGTAGCTCTATTTTTAATTTTTTGAGGAACTTCCATACTGGAAGTTTTCCATAGTGGCTATACCAATTTACATTCCTACCAACACTGCACAAGTGTTCCCTTTTTTCCACATCCTTGCCAGCATTCGCTATCGCTTGTCTTTTTGATGATAACCATTCTAACAGGCATGAAGTGATATCTTATTGTGGTTTTGATTTGCATTTCCTTAATGATTAGTGATGTTGAGCACATTCCCATGTACCTGTTGGCCTTTTGTATATCTTCTTTGGAGAAATGTCTATTCGGGTCCTTTGCCCCGTTTTAACTGGATGGTGATGATGATTATTTCGTGCTGTTGAGTTGTATGAGTTCTCTATATGTTTTGGTTATTAACCCCTTTTCAGATATATGGTTTGCAAATCTTTTTTCCCATTCTGCAGGTTGTCTTTTCATTTTGTTGATTATTTCCTTATGCAGGAGACTTTTAGTTTGATGTAGTCCCACTTGTTTATTTTCGATTTTGTGGCTTGTGCTTTAGGTGTTGTGTCCAAAAAGATCATTGCCAAGACCCATGTCAAGGAGCTTTTTTTCTGTTTTCTTCTAGGAACTTTATGTGATGAAAATGACATTTTATATCTATGGTCTTACTCCTCAAAATCTGTAACTCCAGTCATGAGAAAGAACATCAGATAGATTGCAGTGGATGGGTATCCTATAAAATACCTGACCAACACTCCTCACATTTGTCAAGAAAGTTTGAGAAACTATCACAGTCAAGAGGACCCTGGGGAGACAAGGCAACTAAAGGTGCTGTAGTATCCTGGTGGAATCCTGGAACAGATACAAGTTAGTAGGTAAATACTAAGGAGATCTGAATAAACAATTGACACTGTTTAATAATATATCGAGGGGCTTCCCTGGTGGCACAGTGGTTGAGAGTCCGCCTGCTGATGCAGGGGACACGGGTTCGTGCCCCGGTCCGGGAAGATCCCACATGCCGCGGAGTGGCTGGGCCCGTGAGCCATGGCCGCTGGGCCTGTGCATCCGAAGCCTGTGCTCCGCAACGGGAGAGGCCACAACAGTGAGAGGCCCGCGTACCACACACACACACAAAAATAATAATAATATATCGATATTGGTTCATTAATTGTGCCATGTACCAAACCAATAGAAGATATTAATTAAAGGGGAAACTGTGTGCAGGATATATGAGAACACTGTACTATCTTAGCAGTTTTTTGGTAACTCTAGAATTATTCTAAGATAAAGAGTTATTAAATATAATAAACAGATTAAAAAAAATTTTTAAGTACCAGAGTCAGGAATGGAAGAAGAGCAAGTTTGGTTGAGATGAAACTAGTAATAGGTAGAGGATTAGAGATAGAGCAGAGGTTGTACTAGCACATGACCTGGTTAGGAGGCCTATCTGGCTGGTGGTTGTAATTGTTGTCAAAAACAGTGGCCAATTGAATGCAACAGCATCAGTGACAAAGTAGATTTTCTGATGCCATTTATGAAATTACTATATTTATATTTTAAGCTCTTATCTAGAGGAGGACAGTGGTCCATTTTAACAACTTATTCCTTGAGGGGACTGGCTCTTCATTCTTTTAGAAGCTTTAAACACTTAAAAGTTATCACTTTAGGAGTAGATAAATGTATGAGCAAAAGTTTCAAGCAAAAAGAATTCACCTGTGTTCACACACACATGCAAAATATATACCTATTTAGTCTACAATAGTGCTTACTTCTCTTGCTACCAAAAACCCCACAAAATATCCCAGAGTGAATAATGGGTTAAAGAATTATGTATAAAGGACGGAAGGTGTAGTAGATGCATGGATTCTTGCCAAATACAGTCGACCCTTGAACAGCACCGGATGGGGCGCCGACCCTCTGCAAAATCGAAAATCTGCAGATACTTTATAATTGGCTCCTCAGGAGCCTTGTGGGCAGCTTCAACCAACCAGTCATGAAGTACTGTAGTATTTACTCTTAAAAAAATCTGCATGGAAGTGGACCTGCACAGTTTAAACTTGTGTTGTTCAAGGGCCAACTGTAATGTAGTTATGCCTTTGCAGCAGCTTGGTTTCCATAAGTGCATTATAGATCAGAGTCCTGGATCTTATGGTGTCTCCTCCCCTCCCCTCCCCTCCCCTCCCCTCCCCTCTCCTCCCCTCCCCTCCCCTCTTCCCTCTTCCCCTTCCCTTCTCTCCCCTCCCCTCTCCTCTCCCCTTTCCTCCCTCCATCTCTCTTTCTTTCTTTTCTTTCTCTTTTTTTTTTTGTCATGGTGCTGTGACCATATATAGAAACCTTTAGACACCCAATCAGAACAAGAAAAGTGGACATGCATAGGGTCTCTAATTCATCCTTGCAGTGATGAGAAAGGCCCCAGGCCTCCACCCTCCTAGCTTATCTCATGTAGTCTCATTACATAAATACTCTCCAGGTGCTGGTTGTATTGCTAGCTCTGACCTTCCCACTGAGATTGAAAGCATAGATCCACCTGCCTACTTGTCATTCCCACTAGACCACTTCCCTCCAACCTACCCCTCTCTCTTACCCAACCCAGTAAACAACATTCCTACCCCATCTGTATCCATTTGCAACAGATCAGCCAGGGTAAGCTTTTAAAACACAATCCCATCATGCCACTTCGCTATTTAAAAACCTCCCAGTGGCTTCCCCTACCATTAAAATAAAATACAGTCAGTTCTACTGTAATGCTTTTTTGAAGAAGTTACTGCTATGTGTAAGGAACAATTTTAAGCATAATGCGAGTTTCACATTTGCTTATGTGTGAAAAACACCAGGTAAATGCAGGAACTGCCCCTGGTGAATGAGGCACACGTGCCCGCACCTCAAACACCCAGCAGCTACCGCAGTTCTCTGAGGGTTGTGAGCCACACCTGTGCACAGCAGGTGTTACAGCTCTTCCTGGGTTTCAGATAACCCTCTTTCCACCACTCCAGAAGAACTCGGAGCTGCAACCCTTCAGACTCCCGCTTCCACCAGCAAACTTCAGGTCTTTTCAAAGGTAAAGTGCCATGGTTTTTGTAGTATCTATGTACTTAATTGTTAAAAAATATGCTGCTATGTTAGGTTTCTGTCATTTTTTAAAGTGTCGCAAATTTTTTGAGTCTTTTACCTTTAGCCCTTTGTTTTCCCATGAGCCCTGTGTTTTTACTGTAGGATTTTGCATAGCTCTGTAGTTTTCAGAAATGTGTATGTTGTAGTATAGCAGAACTTACTGTACAAATTCCTTACTTATAAAGACCTGCGTGTTGGCCTCAACTTGTCTCTCCAAGCTCGTCTCGTACCACTCTTCCTTTGGCTCATACCGCCTCAGGCTCTCCTCCAGACTTGTTCTTTCTGCCTGGGAAGTTATCCTACCAGCTTGTCATGGCTGGTTTCATTGTTTTCTTCAGGTTGTAACCTCAGTTTCACATTTTTAGAGTAGCCTTTGTCAACCACTTTTTCTGATGTGTTACCCCCCAAATCTCCATCCGATATCTCTATCGTATCACCTTGTTTATTCCTTTTGTTGAATTTGTCACAATCTGAAGTTATATGAAATATAAGATTATTTCCTTTTTCTGTTTACTAAATTGTAAGATCCTTAAGGTTACTTCTTTATATCTGTCAGCTTTAACAAGTTCTGGTACACTTAATTTTTTTTTTTTTTAAACCCCACATTTGTTTATTTATTTATTTTTGGCTCTGCTGGGTCTTCGTTTCTGTGCGAGGGCTTTCTCTAGTTGCGGCGAGTGGGGGCCACTCTTCATCGCGGTGCGTGGGCCTCTCACTATGGCGGCCTCTGTTGTTGCGGAGCACAGGCTCCAGACGCGCAGGCTCAGTAGTTGTAGCTCACGGGCCTAGCTGCTCTGAGGCATGTGGGATCTTCCCAGACCAGGGCTTGAACCCGTGTCCCCTGCATTAGCAGGCAGATTCTCAACCACTGCGCCACCAAGGAAGCCCCACTTAATATTTTTTGACTGAATGGATGGAAACAAATATTTCATCATCTTTTTGCTCTACCATAAATGCTTTCACGAAAAACCCTTATTTTTCTGAAGTATAAGATCATGTCAGAAAATTTTTCATGTACTGAAAATCTTTCTCCAAAGGGAACTGTAGCATTTTACTAGAGTGAATAAACACTGGGAAAAAGGAAATACCCAGACTTTTGAAGGATTACTACAAGGCTCTGAATTGATGCTAAATCCAGGGGAACCAAAATGCCACTGTTGTCCACTAGTCAAAGTAGCGTGTATGGTGGTCAAGTGATACATAGGGAGTTTTTGGCCTAAATTTGAATCACTGTGGGCTCAATAGATCTGCAGACTCCTGTTATTTCCTAAGTTACTGACTGCTTAATTTGAATAGACATACTTGTCAGTTGGAAGGATCATCACACAGCTTCCCTGACTTATGAAATAAAGACATTAGATACGAAGGACCACGTGGATGCCCCTAGAACTTCCCCTTCCTGCCAGGATGGTAAACAAAAGCAATACTGCATCTCTGGAGAAATTGCAGGGATTGTTGCCACTATCAAAGACTTGGAAGATGCAGGTATAATGATATGAGTTGCATCTCTATTTAATTTGCTTGTTTGGACTCTGTAGAAGTAGGATGGATCTTGGAGAATGACCGTGGAATAGTGTACATTTAATCAGGTGTTGAGTTTAATTGCAGCTGCTGCTCAATATGTAGCACCTTTACTGAAGCAGGTAGTAAAGCAAATCACAACCTGGCATCTGGTGTGCAGCTATTGACCTGGAAAATGCTTTTTCCCCCTCCATATTAATTTGCAAGAACCACAAAAGTAGTTTGTTTTGCATGGTAGGACCTATAATAAACTTTTGTGGTTCTTCCTCAGCACTACATTAATTTTCTTGTTTTCTGTCATAGTATCTCCCACAGAGAATACCTTGACATTTTAAACAACATCACATTTCCCCACTGATGGTAGAAGTGATGCATCAATGATGATATGCTTATTGTCTCTGATGAACAGGAAATAGCAAGTTATTTAGATGCCTTAGTAAGACATATGAGAAACAAAGAATGGGTTATAAACCCATGGAAATTTAGAGACCCGCCAAACCAACTCAGCGAAATTTCTGAGGTACCACCACAAGTGTGAAAGACAAGTTGCTGCACCTTGCACTACCAAATAACAAAAAGAGGCACAATGCTAGGTAGGCCTTTTTGGATTTTGGAGGCAACGTGTATCATATCTGAGTGTTTGATACCTCCTACTGAGTAACCTGTAGGCTGCCACTTTTGAATGAGAACAGCAAGAGAAGGCTGTGTAGCAAGTCCAAGTTGCAACGAAAGCTTCTTTTTCACTTAGGGTTTATGATCTGATGGTACTTGAAAAGCCTGAGGAATCTAGTGATGCACTATGAGGGCTTTGACAAGCACTAATAGGAGAATTATAGGGCAGATAATCTAGAGCTTTTGAGCAAACCCATGCTTTCTTTTACAGATAGCTCTTCTTTTGAGAAATAGCTCCAGATTTGCCACTAGGCCTCAGGAGAGACTGAATGTTTAATCATTAGACATTAAGTGACTAGGTGACCTAAGATTTGTGTCATAAATCAGGTGTTCTCTGAGCCACTGAGCCCTAAATTTAGGTATGAGCAATAGCAACCAATTATCAAATGGAAAATGGCAAATAAGAAATTCAGCTGAGCTTGTGCTAAACAACACAACAAGGGAGTTGCATGAGCAGGTACCTCAGGCTCCTTCACCACTAACTGCTGGTGTATTTTCTTTTTCTTTCTTCCATACCTATGGCTTCATGGAGAATTCCTTATGAACTTATGACTGAGAAGGAACAAACCTTGGGTAGGCCTGGTTTACAGATGGTTTGGTGGTCTTGGTTCCCAAGGGGAACACCACAGTGGTTCTATTGAACTAAGTGTTGAGACTGCCACTTGGCCACTTGAGTCCTCATGTCATTGAACTAACAGGTCAAAAAGGAGGTTTTTCTACTGCTTGATTCTGATTTCCAGTGGGGAACTGGATTCCTGCTATACAATAGTGGCAATGAGGATGTCTTAGTCTTTTTGGTAACAAAATACCATATACTGGTTAGTTTAAAAAGAACAGAAATTTATTTCTCACAGTTCTGGATGCTGAAAGTCTGAGATCAGACAAGGATGGTCTCAGACATGGTCAGGTGAGGGCCCTCTTCAGGGCTTCAGACTTCTTGTTGTATGTAGTCTCACATGGTAGAAGGACAAAAGATCTCTCTGGGGTCTCTTTTATAAAGGCACTAATCCCATTTGTGAGGGCTCCATCCTCATGACCTAATCACCTTTCAAAGGCCCCACTTCCCAATACCATTACCATGCGCATTAGGTTTTCAACGTATGAATTTTGGAGGGACATGAACATTCAAACTACATCAGGGGAATATGTTTGGAACCCAGGACATTTTTTGGAGATGTCTTGGTACTTCCTGTTCAAGAGCAAAAGTTAATAGGAAACTACAGAAACTAAAAAAAGATAGGACAACTAGAGATTTAGAGCCTTCAGAAATAAAGTTTTGGTCTGCATGTAGGGTAGAGAAGCCTGACCACCTGAGGCCCTGACTGAGGACAAAGAAAACATGAATGGGATGAAGAAGAAAGGGGTTATAAATATCAACAAAGGCTGAAATGAGGCCTGCAGCAGCTATTTATAGATCTTCTTTCTTGTCGCTGTGTGTGTGTACATACACATTTTCCTTTTCTTTAGAAACTTATGCAAGTTGTGTTGGAGGTAAACTTTACAACATCACCTTTAGATAACCGAACATTTACATATGGCTGTGACTGAATCTGAGGTGTAATTAACATAGCTCAAAGAGGGATACAATGATAGTTGGGACTTTGCATCTCCACATTTTGGGGAGAGAATGAGAATGCCTTCACTTGTCTAAAGGATAGTTCCATTATGTTAGGTGCAAATACGGAGTTCTTTTTGTTGCTGTATGAAAGTTCAAATATATGTAGAATAAGTGTGAATGGATGCTGAGTACCAAAGGGGTAGATTGCATCAGTTTTGCAGCTTGTGAGATTGAGCCTGAGATTGTGTCTCAGGTCCAAAGCCACCCTTTATACTCTGCTTTGTGATGTTAGGGCTGGATTCTGCAAGTAAGATTTTCTTGTCAGTTAGCTTACTGTCAGACTCTGACAAAGGGGGCATCAGCGAGAACTACAAATCTGGAGGAGAAAGAAGAAAGGAGGTTCTTCCCATTCTTCTGGTCAGCTTGGTTTCTCATCAGTATCACTCTCCGACAGTGGCACTTAATTCGCATAGAAGCAATTGAAGTCAGTTTGCAGATTTTCTAACCTTTGCAGAATTAAGTTTCATTGTGTCCCTCTGGGACACCAGCAGCTGTCATTAAGCATCCCCTCTGAGAAGTCTGAATCGCTGCCCCGTGGGGTCCCTCCTCCAAACTCAGAGACACCTGCCACAGCTGAAGAACATCTTTTCTTCAGAGATCTGAATATCAGCTCCATGGGGCTCCTTGTTCAAAGTTCTAATTTTAATAGTTCCAGTGTCTTCCCTTTGTTGTCCTAACCCTAGAGGTGGTAGCTGCTTCCTATGGTTGTTAGTTTCATGACACTTTATTGTTCTTTAATTTTTTTTGAATTCTTAGTTTTTCATTCTTTTACTTAGTTTAATTCTCTTTTTTTAGACATCTTTATTGGAGTGTAACTGCTTTACAATGTTGTGTTAGTTTCTGCTGTATAACAAAGTGTATCAGCTATACATATACATATATCCCCATATCTCCTCCCTCTTGTGTCTCCCTCCCACCCTCCCTATCCCACCCCTTTAGGTGGTCACAAAGCACTGAGCTGATCTCCTTGTGCAATGCAGCTGCTCCCCACTAGCTATCTATTTTACGTTTGGTAGTGTATATGTCAATGCTACTCTCTCACTTCGTCCCAGCTTACCCTTCCCCCTCCCCGTGTCCTCAAGTCCATTCTCTACATCTGTGTCTTTATTCCTGCCCTGCCCCTAGGTTCTTCAGAACCTTTTTTTTTTTTTTTGATTCCATATATATGTGTTAGCATACTGTATTTGTTTTTCTCTTTCTGACTTACTTCACTCTATATGACAGACTCTAGGTCCATCCACCTCACTACAAATAACTCAGTAGAAAGCCCAGAGTTTAATTCTTTATACTAAATTCTCTCTGCTAAAATAATTTATGTGATTTTTGTCTCCTAACAAGGATCCATCAGTATATAAAAACCAATACTGTATTCACTGATTTTAACACTGAGTAGAATTCTTAAAAAATTCAGAAACCTTAATTGAACAGTTCTTGTGAATTTACATTACTCATAAACCATGTGTTATTCTTTGTACATGCATCTTCCCATTGTCGTACCCTTGGAGATACATGCTACTCATTATCACCTGGTTTCCAAGCAAAAGAGAATTTTAATTGATATCGTTGTTCTAAGGTCTTTCTTTTAAATCTTTTAGATTTTCCAAGGGTAATCATTCAAAATGAACTGAATTAGAGTTGGGCATATGCTGACTT
This sequence comes from Delphinapterus leucas, assembly GCF_059928025.1. NCBI lineage: Eukaryota > Metazoa > Chordata > Mammalia > Artiodactyla > Monodontidae > Delphinapterus > Delphinapterus leucas. Next base: position 19,954,056 of record NC_143133.1, read on the forward strand.
AGGTCAGGCAAGAAACACGCTAATCTAATGTATTGCTGAACTTCGTTTTTGATCTTTTAGAACAAATAGAATAACACAACATAAAAGTTGCTTCTGAGAAGTCAGGCTAATGGAATAATGTTGTTTGAAACCCAAGAACGAAGTTTTCCTATATTTACTTCATCTTAATCAGCATTATTAAAGCAAGAGACCCAAAGCATGCATGATGTTAAGTGCACAGACCAAGCCAACATGATGGCGGGTAGGGGAGCCTTTCCGTCACTGATGGGCTGAGGATTTAGACATTCTTTTCTTGTGTTTATGAGTAGGAGCATTTAGAGACATCATCTGTAAGGGTCTAGGAAAGGCAGGAGCTGACACTCTTCATGGAATTAACTAACAGACAAGGTCACAAGCCCAAAGCTGTGCTATTTGAGGAAATTTCTTTGCTAGCCTCCAAACTGCTCTAATTGTCTTATCAGCCAATGTGTCTCTATTTTATAGCTCCTGTATGTCAGGCCTTCTAGATGCTATGGCTGCTGGAGCACAAAGACGAGACATGAATGCTACTTCTATCAAAATTGCACTAAAATGTACCTAAATACATGGGTAGCAATTAACGTCAAATTTGGTCTGTCAGTTTCTGACTCATCTTTAAAATTATAACTGAAAGTTGAATGCGTGATAGGTAGATGATTTATTAATTTGTGCTTCTAGCCCGCATTCCTCCTTACCTTTTCCTGCCATCTCTCCTGAAGAGTTTAGTCTGTACCATCCAGACTCTGGACTTGTGAAACAGAATCATGAAAATTGGGGGGAAAAGGATTGGAGTATCTGAAAGGACCAAGGAAAGTAGCAGAGATTTTTAAAGAGGCACAGGGGCAGAGATTAGAGAATGTGATGGAGTTTGGCTATGAGAGGTTGTGGAGCATTTGTGGAATGAGAAAGACTTGGGGAGGGGAGGGAATGGGCATTTGAGAAGTATTATTGTGAGTTATAAATTCAACCTCACTCTACGTTCTTAGAGAGATGCATGTAAAGATGTGAATTCCTTTTAATACGCTTTTGGTTTCTGAACTGTGCTTCTCTGAATGTGATTTCATGCAAGAACTGGACTATATGGGTACTGACTTATTTCTGGGCTTCATATAAGTTACAGTTAACTCGACTTGTCCTCCTACAGTATCATGTTAAATCAGGCAACACCAGCATGTGCAATTTCTATTATTTAGGGAGCATTATTCAGTTGTGGTTTAGGTTTCAGTTGTGGCTCAATGTCTCTTTCTCTTCCTGCTTCCAGTTCATTGTAATACAGATAGGTTCTCTGAGAACATTTGGTCAAGTTAGGACAAGGGTTTTGTATACCCAGTAAGTAGGGATTTTTAGGCTTTTTGAAATCTACAAACCAATATTAAGTGGCTTGTAAACCACTGTTCAGGAGAGTCCATGGACTCGGTCCTAGAACTTCACATGGTAGCAAGGCTCTTTTGCCAACCTCTGATATTCCCAAGGATTTTGTCATTTTCTGGCAAATGGTCTCTTTAAAATAATCCCCTGTGTTAATGAATATCCAGATTCTGCCTTGTCCTCAGTTTAAATTATCTGACACTTTTATGGCTGTAGCTGCTATTACTGCTGATTCTATTACCTAATCTGGTTGGCTAACATTTTTTTTAAACATTTTTATTGGAGTATAATTGCTTTACAATGGTGTGTTAGTTTCTGCTGTATAGCAAAGTGAATCAGCTATATGTATGCATATATCCCCATATCCCCTCCCTCTTGCGTCTCCCTCCCACCCTCCCTATCTCACCCCTCTAGGCGGTCACAAAGCACCGAGCTGATCTCCCTGTGCTATGCGGCTGCTTCCCACTAGCTATCTATTTTACATTTGGTCGTATATGTAAGTCTATGCCATTCTCTCACTTGTCCCAGCTTATCCTTCCCCCTCCCTGTGTCCTCAAGTCCATTCTCTATGTCTGCATCTTTAGTCCTGTCCTGCCCCTAAGTGTGTGTGTATTTTTTGTTCATGTCCACAGACTTTTAACCTAATAGTCTCAGTGTTTTTCTAAATTATTTGGATGATATCAGGAGTAACCATTGTTTGTTGTAAATTTTCCCAGTTCAAAAGCCTTTTACATACTTTTTATGCAGTTTTAAAATTTCATGTTGTCAAATTTTCTTCCTTTTTCTTTTAATTTTTAAATCGCTTTTAAACTTAGAAAGTCTTTTCTAGACATGCATGAGATACTACTTTGTATTTCCATTGAGTTGTGTTATGGATTTTTTTTTAACATATTTCATTCTATCTACCTTTTAATGTGGTGAATGATTTGGATTGAGATGCCAAATGAACTTTTTCCCAAATAGTTAACCAATGGCCCCAGCAATATTTATTGACTAATCCTGCCCTCCCAACTAAACTGAGATACTCTTTTTATCATGTATTAAATTCTTGCATAGACCTGGGCCTGTTCCTGAGTCTCCATTCAGTTCCGCTGGTCTCTTTTTGTTCTCAGCATCACACTTTGTAATTTTCTTTTTCAAAAAAGCTGAAAACCATTTTAAACTATTTGTTGTAACAGAGGAATTTTAGAATAAGTTTTCCAAGTTCCAAAGAAAACCTATTGGTGTTTTTGTTGAAATGCTTAAACCTATACATGAATCCAGGCTTCTTCAAGATTCCAAGTTAATTTTTATTTCATCAGTTCATGTTATGATCAGAATTATTGATTCATAAATAAAACAGTAATATAAATTTTCAGATCACTTGGTGCATCCCAGTTGTTTGGAAAGAACTCTAAAATGGAGTGTTTCAAGTTCCCTAGAATTTCAGTTATTAATTGATCATTAATGACAAAGTCTGTCTCTGGGTCTATATTAGACAGAACGTAGAAACTGGTTGAATGTAAGTCAGTGGATGAATGAATGAGATTGCAGATGGGCCATGAAAAACAAAAGATCTGGCTTACCAGAGGCCTTCAGTGCCATCTGGGCAGAGTGACTGTTACTTGTAAATCCCTGATACTATCTACCAGTGGTTCCCCATGTATGATACAGAGATTGGAAACTAAATATTTATTGAACTATGCTAGGCATTTTGCTAGGTGCTTTTCATCTGTTATCTAGAAGAAAATAAGGTAGAAGAAAGTAAGAGACTTTCCAGAAGTCATGGAGTTTATAAGAGGTAGAGCCAGACACAGATTTGCCTCTCTCGGTCTCTAGAGTCTTTGCAATCTGTTTCTGTTGCTATAGCCTATGCATGGGCAGGTCAAATGAATCAGTTCTTAAAGAAGGTTATTTCATCTCTTCTAATTTTAATGTGTCAAAAACAGCACAGGAAGTAACATCTTAGAAATAGAGTCCCACTGATGATTATTTATTCTTGGAAAAGGCCCAGAGATTAATCATCTGTCCCTATTACATGGAAGTAGATCCACAAAGACGTGGGTCACAAGTCTACCGGAGGTGTGCTTGGGGACCAGAGGACTTTGCATAGATTAAAGTCTAGTCCGTATCAATTGTGATTGCATAGACATGTCTCATGAAGCCTTGACCTGGCATCTAGTCTTAACAAGAGCAGACCTTCTTTTATCTACTTTCCATGCTGCCACTCTCCATCCAGGCAAGATAGTCTACTTATGGCATATGCGAGTTTATGAACTATGGTTTACTCTTCCTAAAAAAAAAAAAATGCATTAATGTTGCTGTAATCATTCTTTAGCTGCATGTATTAGAGATTCCTTCCCCAGAGCTCTAAACACTTTGCAAATACGATCTCATTAACCTACATGCCAGCCCACCGTGGTAGGTCAACCGTCTTGGCAGCATTCGGGAATTGAATTATCCAAAGAGAAAGTGGTCTTTTCAGAGCTGCCTGTCATCTGGGGATGGGATCAAAATTAGCAAGGAATCTTAGAATTGTACAGGGCTCTAGGTATCACCTGGTCCAAAATTCTTGTTAAATAAACAGGAAACTGAAGCCCAGAGGGACCATATCACTAAAAGCCAGGATTCTCAATCATGGCTATTTGCTATCATCACCTGGGAAGTTTTTAAAATAGATACCCTTGTCCAGGTTCCCATCCAGACCAAGTTTAATCAGTGTCTTTGGGACCTTCCTCCATGAATGGTTCTAAAAGTTTTGTAGATGATTCTAACGAGTAGCCAGAGTTGAGATTTAGGTGGACAAAAGCAAACCCAGGGACAAAAACATGCAAAACCAAAACCAAAAAAAAGCAACACCAGGCACAGAAGCAAACCCAGTCTAGGGATCTGTCCATGGGGTCCCTTTTTCATTCTACGTCATACAGTGTGGCTTATGGCAAAAGTTCTTGAGGTTTTAACAATCCAGGCTAGCATCTTTGAAATGGGAAATATCTGTAGTAATTTCATCGCCTTTCACTTCATTTCATCAGCAGAGACACATTGCAAAGCTGTGGCAACATGATGCTGAAGTAACTGTGTTATTCCACCAAGCCAGTCAGTCAGTCAGTTCACTGGACAAAATCAGTCAGATCAGTCGATTGGCTGACTTAGCCATTTCAGGTAGAATGGTCCGGCTAGTTGTCTAAGTGTAGACATTACTTTTCTAGACCTTGCCTTTTGCAGGAAGGGGTGTTGATATTATATTCATGTGTTATATTATTTTCTGTTGTAAGCTGTGTTCTGGGGAGCACTGGAGAGGCTCAGCATTAGCCTTGTAAAGGAATAAATGAAATCCTATCCTCTGGCATTATAGGGATTAGAGATTCAAGAGTTCCTCACTGTGCCCATAGTAAGTGCTCGATAAATGGTAGCAATTTTTATGCTCACATTGCCTTGGGATATTGTAGCGACCTAGACCTAGTTCCAGATAGGCACACGTGCACATGAGTTTGCATGCGCACGCACACACACACACACACACACACACACATACACACACATACACACACACACAGTGCACCAGTATGGAGCATGTTTTTAGATCTAGCTATTTGCAAACTTGGCTAAAGTTGAAGGTGGGAGGAAGAAACAACAATGTATTCACACTTTCACCTCCAAGAAAAAAGCAGCTCTACGGAAAGTGGCACTGATGGGGGAACTGGAAACGCAAACAACCTAAAGCTATGTCTGAATCAGACAGTGCAGTTCCTCTTACTTTTTAGCCTTCTATGAGGTACAGCTCTTGTGGGTCCCTTAGCTCCAGCTCCTTAGCTCACTGGCTCCTGAAGCCAAGGTCCCTTGACCCCGGAACCTGGGATCACTGTTGTCCCTCAGCTCTGTAGTTCTGCATGTCCTTTTCGGTTTTATTATTTTTGACAATAAGCCAGTCTCATTGAAGTCCTGCCCAGTCCTTCCGTGACCTGAGTCTCACTATGTTGCCTGTGAACCATCTCCTCTCTCTTATTCAGAAACTGAGCCTTGGTCTACTTCTCTCCCTTTTCCTTTCTTATGAGTCCCCGAGTCCCCGTACAACCTCGGTTCTCCCCAGCCTCTGCATCACACAAGCAACAAAAATGCTCCCAGTTCCTAAGGCAGGCTGCTGGGGATCTGTCTAGACCTCTCTGGTTTCAGCAGCTAGACCTCTTCCTTCCTTCCCTGATGAAGTCTGTGACGTTCACTTGTCCACTGGCACATCCCCTCACTGCCTGCCTCCCACACACTCTAGCCCTTCTTGTCTCGAAACCTGTCATGACAGGTGCTGCGGCACGTGGCCAGGTCGTGAGCCATGAGGCACTCGGCAGGTTATCACTAGGCTCCTTAATCTAAACAGCTGTTTCACTGTCAGATGGTTGGAAGAACTGAGACGACTGAATTCGCGGTCCTCGAAGACAGGTCACAGCCTAAAGACCAGGCAGAGGCTCCGGAGCACGTCTCTTATTGACTAATCACTGCCCGCTTTCCAGAAACTCTCTTACCCTCATAGAAGTCCTTAATGTCTGCAGCAAATGACGATGTGTTTCCATTCCTACAGCTGTGCTTACATGCCATGCCTAACCAATACTTCCATATACCAACACTTTCAATCAAGGCATGGGCTCTAGTCTCACTTTAGTGAGATTAACGTTTACAGAAGAGTACCAAAGAGGATCCTTGGTGACTTTGATCCCATTCTTTGGTGTAGGGCAGAGTTGGTTATGTAGTCCCAGACACCTTTGCAGCATCATTTCCTGCCTCTTCTTCAGAGAACTGAAGATGTTCCCCCTTATGGAATTCACCCTACTCTCTCACAGCTCCATATCTTTACACATGTTGCTTCTTCTCTCTTGAATGTCCTTTTCGCATTCTCTTCCTGGTTAATTTTTACTCATCCTTCAAACCTCAACCCTAATGTCTATCCTCCTTCCCCATGTCTGAGTGCCTTTTGTATACATCCCACGGACCGCTTATCATATTTCTTTGAGCTCTTCAAGGAGAAGCCTGGGCATCATTTAGTTTCACATACACGATGTGCACAGTATGAGTGAAATAGGTGTTTTGGCACAAATGAATAAATTTATGTGCAAAGTAACAAACACGGGGCCTTGGATGGCCATCTGTTACTTCTTGATCAGTTGTTAAGTGGCTTGAGGAATGAAGCCCTGATTAATTCATCTTTGTATCCTTCACCCAGCACCTAGCACTGTGTCTAGTACATAGTAGGTGCATAATATATATTTTCTAGATGAACAAACCATTACCAGATGGCTCTCTGTTGTGCCAATATGCCCTACCCAAACATGATATTTGCTTGGGTTAGATTGAGCCTGACATGAAACATGCAGGAAACTGGACTCCAGGAAACTTTTTTTTGTTGAGTGAGTTTTGATCCCTTTTTGAAGGCTCCCAGGGCAATCCTAGGGACATTTGTCTCTGCAAACTCAAGAAGCAGAGGGAGGAAAGGAAGACTTTACATTTCCATTTATTTTTCACCTGGATTTTGGCCTCCCACCACCTAGACTCTGACCTCCTCCAGTCTGGGGACTGTGTGTTATTTCCCTTGAGCTCTAATTTCCTAGCCCAGGGCCTGGTACACAGTCAGTGTTTTGTAATTACTTATTGAATGACCACGTGGTGATGTCTGCATTACTCAGCAAGCCCTCTAGCACCATCTCTCCTAACATATTTTTTGGTTCAACATCAGTCGTTATGGATGCCATTTCCTCTCTAGGTGAAGTTGTTTGTTCAACTGCAACTTGCTTGCCTTTGGACTGTCCTCGGAAAAGAATCCCTGATGGTTGTGCTGATGTTTAGTTAAATGGAATGAGGTGCTTCCATTTTGATAATGTTGGGAACTGCCGCTTGCGTTGGCTCATGGGTAACGGTGAGGACCAGGGAGCAGCCCTTGTCCTTTTAGGGCTCTATAGAAGTTTCAGATAATGCAAGGGAAAGAAATAAAAGATTGGATGGAAGAGGGGAAAAACTAAGTTAGGCAAAGAAAATGAATATGAAAAAACTTCTCCAAAGGACACAAAAATTGGTGACATTCATCAATTAAAAGAGGAGCATCAATCATTCTCAGTTTCATTTTTATATTTATTTATTGTTTTGCGGTACGCGGGCCTCTCACTGTTGTGGCCTTTCCCGTTGCAGAGCACAGGCTCCGGATGCGCAGGCCCAGCGGCCATGGCTCACGGGCCCAGCCGCTCCGCGGCATGTGGGATCTTCCCGGACCGGGGCACGAACCCGTGTCCCCTGCATCGGCAGGCGGACTCTCAACCACTGCGCCACCAGGGAAGCCCCAATCAGTTTCATTTTTATTGTGTGTGTGAGTGAAAGCACAAGTGGAAATGACAATATAAATAACTTTCAAAAGCCACTTTATCCAGAAGCAGTGGATAAGGAAGATATTTAGTTCCAACCTTGCATGTAGGGTAAAAAAGAAATCTGTCAACTCTAAAATGTTCCCGGGTGGATGAAATTCCTCTGAACGTTTCCTGTACTTCCTAATATAAAGGGAATGGAAGATAAGGAGTAGTCAGAACCCATAGGGACGTGGTGATGCGGAAACCAGAGTAGGGGCCAGTGGTGGTTCATGGCTGCCATTCATACTAAACTGTTTTTCCTGCTGCAGGATTCATTTTTAGTCTCATCTGCTTTCTCTCTGGGTCTTAGCCTCGTGGCCTGCACAAATTCGTTTGCCTTGCTTCTTCTTTTACACGTTTTCCCATATCACATGGACTCGTACCCGTGTAACTCTTCTTTGTTAATGCAAGGCTGTGTGAAAGGGTGTGGACAAATGGAACTTTTGTAAATCTAACCATCTTTCAGATGTACTCAGGAGCTTTCTATTTAACAGGAGTCAGGCTTGAGGCTCGCACAAAATGGAAAAGACTTTAGCAATCCCACTCACATACTAGTTTGTCTTCACTGAAAGGTTCTGTTTTTTTTTTTAATCATGAATTTTCTTAAAGCTCTGCCTGACTTTCCTGAAGCAATGAAAGGTGTCTGCAGTTTGTAGGACCTTGGTGTGCTCTGCTGAAAGAGCTCTGATCTCCCCACTCCCCTCACTTAACAACCCTTGCTTGTATCCCACACCTTTTACCTAACAGCACAGGTGCACCCAGGTATTCTGCAGTACTTGGAGGGAGGTAGGGAGGTCGGGCTCATGCACAGCCATTCAAGAAATTTGTGGCAAGAATCTAGACCCTGCTTTCCTGATTTCTAAGCAAGTGCTTGTCCCTCACTTCGCTACACTGTCTCCCTATAGTAGGATTCACCCTACAATGTGATACTTCTTGTCAATGAATTAGAACATGTTCACCTTGATCCCTCCTTTCTCCATCAGAGACACATTCAAAACTGCTGTTGGTTGAAGATGCTGCCTTCTTGGATTCTTCACGGATCCTCTACTTAAACTACACTTTATAAACTAAAGCAGAAGAGGCACTGGATCTGTTGCCAAACAATTGGGAGAATGGTTTAGGAGGCAGTATAATGTAGTGGGAAGGCGGGCTTGGGTTCTTGGGTTCAATCACGGTCTAATTAATTATTAGCAGTGCGAACTTAGACCAGTTTCTAAACCTCTCTGAACTTCAGTTGCCTCATCTGTAAGATGGATATATTAATACAACCTCAGAAAGTTGTGAATATTAGAGAAAATGTATATACAGCATGGTAGGTGCTGAATAAATAGAAACCATCATTATCCTTAGTGTTTACTAGAACTAAAGTTGCGTTGTCCTTACCTCCCCACTTCGTCTACCCTTCTGTTTCCTGTTACACTGCTCTTCTGGTTTTCTGTTTTCTGTCTCCTCACTCCCTAATTTCTTCCCCTCTCTCTTGCTCTCTCTTACATCTAACGTTATGGTATTCCCATTCTCTCTTCCATCTAAGGGTCATAAAATTTCAAATCTGAAACAGCTCTTGGATATTCTTGGATCCAGCTCCTGTGTGTCAGATGAGAAAACTGAAGCCCAAGGAAATTGACATTTATACAAGGTCACCAGGTAGTGGAATCCTGGAGAACTTGGGTGGATGCTTAGCCTACCTGCTCCTTTATGACTCTGTCTCTGGGGGTGAACACGTGAGGGATGACTGTCCCCAAGGAGCCTAGTGGGGACAGGGATGTTACAGTGCTAAGTCTCCCTAGAGGACAGTGTTTTTCTTCTTTCCTTTCTTACCCGTCAGGAGCATTTTATATTTCAAAGTTCTTTGATAAAACAGCGATAAACCAGCTCATCTCCCGGGGCAGCAAAACTCAGATGAGATTTCTCCTGAAACTTCCTTGTTGTTGAACTGGGAGTATTTAAAAACTTTTTTAGTTATTAAAAAAATCTACAGTTTCTCATCAGGGATAGTACATTATGAATGAAAAGTAGTGGGCCTTTGATCTAATTTTGTGTGTGTCTGTTTTCTCAATAATAAATGGGCTTTTGTTATGAGACAAGTTGACACTGAGTTTGCTTTTCATTGGTCTGTGGTGAGTTGGGAGCAGCTGAGGCTGTGTTCTCTTTTCTTAGTCCTATAACAAGACTGTGACTTGACACCTAATTGGACATTTTTGCTTAGGCCCTTTCAATATTCCAGGCATTGAAGAGAGAGAAAATTGTTTCCATCCAGGAGAATAACATCCAAACTAAATGTCAGGTGACAGTGTAGCATAGTGGTGTCTCATATGATCCATTACAAAGGAGAGGTGAACTATCGATTATGATGCTGAAAAGAGAAAAGCACATCCCCGAGAAAAAAGGAAAAAATGGGGAGCCTAGAATGTAGCAGCTACCTTTAAGTCAGTGCCCTTGAGGAATGATAGATGTCTTGCACTGGCTCAGATTTCTTTGAATCAGCCTGGAAATGGAGCCCAACGCCTCTACCATCAAAGGCAGCAGGAGTGATGATAAAGCTGTTTTGAGTAATGTTAATGTTGAGGAGAATAGCTTACACAACAGGGCATCCATCTAGAATGTGGTCATAGGACATTGTGCAAAAGGGTCTGAGAGTAAGTACTCGGGGATCAGAACTGGCATAAACACATCAAGAAGGCTTATTATTTTTTTTTTTACATCTTTATTGGAGTATAATTGTTTTACAATGGTGTGTTGGTTTCTGCTTTATAACAAAGTGAATCAGTTATACATATGTTCCCATATCTCTTCCCTCTTGTGTCTCCCTCCCTCCCTCCCTCCCTATCCCACCCCTCCAGGTGGTCACAAAGCACCGACCTGATCTCCCTGTGCTATGCGGCTGCTTCCCACTAGCTATCTATTTTATGTTTGGTAGTGTATATATAAGTCCATGCCACTCTCTCACTTCGTTCCAGCTTACCCTTTCCCCTCCCCATATCCTCAAGTCCATTCTCTAGTAGGTCTGTGTCTTTATTCCTGTCTTACCCCTAGGTTCTTCATGACCATTTTTTTCCTTTAGATTCCATATATATGTGTTAGCATACGGTATTTGTCTTTCTCTTTCTGACTTACTTCACTCTGTATGACAGACTCTAGGTCCATCCACCTCACTACAAATAACTCCATTTCTTTTTATGGCTGAGTAATATTCCATTGTATATATGTGCCACATCTTCTTTATCCATTCATCCGATGATGGACACTTAGGTTGCTTCCATCTCCTGGCTATTGTAAATAGAGCTGCAATGAACATTTTGGTACATGACTCTTTTTGAATTATGGTTTTCTCAGGGTATATGCCCAGTAGTGAGATTGCTGGGTCGTATGGTAGTTCTATTTTTAGTTTTTTAAGGAACCTCCATACTGTTCTCCATAGTGGCTGTACCAATTCACATTCCCACCAGCAGTGCAAGAGCGTTCCCTTTTCTCCACACCCTCTCCAGCATTTATTGTTCCTAGATTTTTTCATGATGGCCATTCTGACTGGTGTGAGATGATATCTCATTGTAGTTTTGATTTGCATTTCTCACAAAGCTACAGTAATCAAGACAGTATGGTACTGGCACAAAAACAGAAATATAGATCAATGGAACAGGATAGAAAGCCCAGAGATAAACCCACGCACATATGGTCACCTTATCTTTGATAAAGGAGGCAGGAATGTACAGTGGTGAAGGGACAGACTCTTCAATAAGTGGTGCTGGGAAAACTGGACAGGTACATGTAAAAGTATGAGATTAGATCACTCCCTAACACCATACACAAAAATAAGCTCAAAATGGATAAAAGACCTAAATGTAAGGCCAGACACTATCAAACTCTTAGAGGAAAACATAGGCAGAACACTCCATGACATAAATCACAGCAAGATCCTTTTTGACCCACCTCCTAGAGAAATGGAAATAAAAACAAAAATAAACAAATGGGACCTAATGAAACTTCAAAGCTTTTGCACAGCAAAGGAAGCCATAAACAAGACCAAAACACAACCATCAGAATGGGAGAAAATATTTGCAAATGAAGCAACCGACAAAGGATTAATCTCCAAAATTTATAAGCAGCTCATGCAACTCAATAACAAAAAAAGAAACAACCCAATCCAAAAATGGGCAGAAGACCTAAATAGACATTTCTCCAAAGAAGAAAGCTTATTTGTTTGTGTTCTCAAACAGGCGAGGTGAGAGGCAAAGGCACATGGAAGCCTGCTCTGGGGAGCGATAACTGTGTTTGGAGCCTTTCACTCCGGTGAAGGTCACTGGTTCAGTTCAAACCCAAACTGCAGGAATCATTACGACTTGATGGGTGATGGGAAATCAGGTCCTGGCTTTCAGTTCGCTTCCTAAAATTAGTCCCTGTAATTGGTCTCCTTTCCTAGAAGACTGCCGAAGGCTGCGAAGGGCGACAGACACAGTACTGTTCTGAGGCCAGGAGGGGGTTCTGCTGGGATGGGGAGGGGAGTACATGCTGGGCGGGCACAGAGAGGAAAGGCAGTGCAGTGGAGGGAGGAAAATGCTTTACTCCTCTGGTCCCTGAAAATGCAAGTGTTGCTGGGATCCTGAGGCCAGGCTGTAGGCAGACCAGCTTGGGGACATTGGACAGAGAGTTGGACTGAGTCCCATGAAGAAACTATGTCTGACCCACAGGCCTCTTTGTCTCTCTCTAGTTCACCTCTAGCACAATTCCAGAGAGTTCTAATCTAATTTCAGGGCACGAGAGTATAACTTGTGAGCTAGCTTCCAAACCCCTTGTTTAAACCTCCAGCCTTTCAGGTTTTAGGCTGTTGCAAAGCCTAGGCTCTTGCAAAGCAAAAGCTTTGGTTCTTAGATTTCAACTGCTTTTCTTGGTTTTTCTACTACTGTCACCCCTTTCCTGATGCAGTGAATGGGGAAAGGTGGGTATCAATAGGTAAGAGGAAATATATGGAATAAAAAGCCCATCAGTTATTATCTCGAATTGTCATCCTGCTGCACTTCATTATATGTGTTTCTTTCACGAATAACCCTATTCCTGGGCTTTTGAAGCCTGCACCCAGGTCAATCGGTGGACCCGCCTATGGGTCCATCGGCTTCTTGTCAAGGAGAAATTCTCCCTGTGGGCAATTCACAAATCCAAAAAGCCCTGCAAAGGTCTATTTTGTAGAGTGAAATAGGGGACAGAGGAAAGAGCCCATGAGAAACCTGGCTGGGTCTAATATTCTATGGCTTACAACCTTTTGGTCACAGGATAGGAGATGAGGGAAAAAACTCAATACAGCTCATCACCCATCATAATAAGTACGCAGTGTCATTTTTGTATAGATGAGAAAGTTTATTTGTTTGCTTTGCATATTGTAATGATTTCATGTCACTTTGCAGACGATCTGTTTCTAAAAAGTGTGCCTAGCGTGTCAAGTGCGTGATCTTGGGCACATTCTCTCTCCTCCCTGGAGATGGGAGCCCGGCCCATGGGAGAGTGGGGAGGCTGGTGTGCTCCAGCTATTGGTAAGCTTGGAAGAAGCCTAGAGAGTGGTTTCCACCTGTCTCTGCAACACAGGATTTGTGCAAAAGCTTCCATGCTGGGGTATATTTCTTTGAGGGACTGGCCCTACCAAGGCAGAAGGTGGGATGGAAAACAAGGGTAGTGTTCTCCAGAACAAGTTGCCACATTTGTGCTCCGTCCCAGAAGGAGATGGATGTGTTTTAAGTATTTGTGTGTTTGTCCTTCATTACGCCTTAGACTCCCTGGGGGTAGTATCAGAATCATCTCTGTTTCCTTCATCCCTGGTGGCTGCCAGACACATAGTAGATACACAGAAATTGTTCTTGTTATAAGAGTGAGTAAAGGGGGAGAACAGAGCGTGGGGTAGTTCTATCTTTTCTGAACACGATGCTTGGCAGCCTTGGCGTATTTTTAGTCAGTTCCTACCTGGCCTGCTCTTCAAACTACACTTAAGCATCTAGAAAGTCATCAAAAAACATTTTGCTGAGTACACAAGAAACAGATTTTAAAAATTAGAACTTAGGTTTCCATGTGATGATAATGGGAAGGATGTTGGATGTATTTGGAGACTCTCTCGCCATCATCACCTTCCTTCTTCCTTGTGGCATCTGTTCCCACTACAGTCCTTGGGTTGTGCTAACGTGAACCATTCACTTCAGCCGAGGGTGGTGCTCAGATCTCCCCTGGGTGTCCAAGGATTATCTTTCCACACCTGGCTCCCTCCTGCATGCTCCTGACCCCACGTGAGTCTGTCATGTTGCAGTTGGGCCCAATCAATAGTCTTTTAAAATAAGCTTTGCCCTTTGAAAACCATTCCTAAGCACTTTGCATTCCTTTCCTGTTTGAAAAGTTCATTTTTGTTCTATGCTTAGTTCTAAAAATACCCAAGTGTGTGGGAGGCCCAAGCCATGCAGTTCAAAGCTGTTCCAGTAGGTGAGGGTCTTGAGGGCTTGACAATGAACTCATTGAGGGGAACCTATCCCCTTCACAGCTTCAGGAAATGAGTTTTGTGAAGGACAAAGTAGGAAGGTGAGCATTCCGTCACGTGGCAATCTCAACTCAGTGGAAGACACAGAACAAGATCCTGAACGTTGTTGAGACGCCTGAGTTGAAAAGGGCTGTCACATGGTTTGAAGTTGTTTTTCAAGATTGATGCAGTGTTTAGACAGTATTGACTGCAAGTCAGTTGATAATCTTCAGTCTGTGTTTCTGAGTGTGCATGTGGAAATCAGGAGTCGATACCCATTGTCTTCAGGGCTGGGATTCTTGATCCACAATTGATGCTGGTTATTAGTTTCTCAGCATTCCCAAGATCAAGGAGCCTTATCCAAAAGCCCCATAAATGAAAGACTATTTCTGGGTGTGAGTGAAGTGATATACTCGTCCCCTTTACTTATAGTTGTGTCAGAGTGGGTAGCAGAGGCCTGATCTCTGTTTTGACTCCACGCCCTTGGAGAATAAAGGCACGGTGAGATGCATGCTGTTCAAACAGTAAGCTTTTTACACTCTGTTTATCTGATTCTTCTCTCTAATTAAAGTTACCTCCACACTTGATTGGTTCTTAAAGCCCAATATTGAGCAATTAAACCTTCTTTATTCTAACAACTGGATGGCACTTCCCTGAGTGATTTAGCACATGATGGATTATCTGCTAAACCAAGAACTGTCTTCCTTGGAGAGCTTCTCTTGCAGAATTTAATGTTTGGGTGGCCACTAGGAACACCCACTGAGGAATCTGTAGACAGAATTGTGTGGATTCAGCTCAGGAGTCCATGGAGCAGGTGTGGGGGGATCCTTGACTTGGATTAGGAATCGGGAGACCTGATTTAATCCCCAATGAGACCACTTTTCTAGGGCTCCCTCAAGGTCTTCAAAGGTGTGCTTTATCCATGTCTACGAGTCATACCCAGAGAAGCAGGGCGGGTGTTGGTAGGGAAGCTGGCCTGCCCCCACCATCATAGAGGGAACTTAGCCCTGCCAGCCCGGCCCTGAGCTAAGCCTCCCTGGTGTGCAGAGTGCTTGATGGGAGGATGCTGGCAGATCATCTCCACTTGGTCCTTCCTGAGAGCCCACCACCAGTCAGACCACCACAAGGCTTTCCTTTATTCCAAGTCCTCTCAGACAGGAAGACCTGCAATAGGACATGCAGGGAGTGGGGGGGTTCCAACGTCGTAATCATAACCTCTCCCCTCACCTCACAAGAGTGGACTCTATTTCCTAGTCGCATTTGTTAGGTTTTTGAAGGACAGAGTTTTAGTGTCATCTTTGCCAGGGAAACAGAGAGGAGGCTGTTAAGGAGCTGGCAGCCGTTTTACAGAGAAAGGATCAGCGTGTTTACCTCTTCCTCCCGGCCTTGCTCCTGCTGCCCTCCCAACAGACACACACACACACACACACACACACACACACACACACACACACACACACACACACACACACACACACACACACACACACACGTGTGCTCATACCCCAGTGGAAACACCTGCACACGCATACATGCAGGCACACATGCACATACATACAACCTTGCGTCTTCAAAGCCAGTGAATCTGAGCTGTCCGGAAATGCACACGTGCTGTCATTCTGGCCTGTTCTCACTCTGGTGGGAGCAGGTCTTCTCCAAGTCTAGCATTTGTGCCGAAGTTTATTCAGTGACAGTGGCCCTTCCTGGGAAGCCCGTCCAACCACAAAAGGCGTTCTTTATTTGTTTGGGAGTGATTTCAGTCTTTTATCCTCACATATGAGTCCAAAGTGATGCTTAAGGGAGGCTAAATTACTGCCACCAAGTTGACCTGATTCACCGGACACCAAGGACTATGGGGCGCATCTACATACAAATATGTATTTCCTGTACTGTGAATGCAAATGATTTAGGGTTTTTTCCTAGACTTTTTATCCTTTGCTGAGGACTCCCCTGGGGAGGATAACTGAAACTATTGAAGACCCAGTGTAGTCATTCTGGCACGTTTGTAAGCTTCCTCTGTGACACCTCTGTGTACTGGAGCCCTTCTGTACCTGAGTTCACTGTTTCCACCAGGTGGAAGACCGGGCTGGTGTGTGGCAATGGCATGGAAAGCAAGGGGCCTGTAGGAATGACCCCTGAGATTCTGTTGTTCTGGGAACTTCTGGCTGGGTTGGTTCTGGGTGAGCTCACAAGCTCAGGGCAGTCAGAGCTGGAAGGATGTCTAGTCCCTCCCTACTCAAAGTGTGGCCTGAGGACCAGAGAAACGAACATGATCCAGGAGCTTGGTAGCCTGCAGCATCGCAGCCCCCAGCCTAGGCATGTCGAATCAGAATCTGCATTTTCACAAGAGCCCCCAGTGATCTGTAGGCATGTGAAAGAAAATGGCCAGTCAGCTCCCTCATCTTATGGACTATTCTAATAACTGTCCCTCTGAGATATATTGTACTGAGAAAATGTCTACATGGGGAATGGAACGGAAGCAAGGCAGCAGAAATTTACAGCATGGAACTCTGACTCTGGGGTCTCTGGGTGGCAGAAGGACCAAGGAACCCAGACGTAGGCAAAGAGACAGTGGCATGAGAGGGCACAGAGGGAAGGTCTGAGTGGACACAGACTTCCTCAACATCCCTTTCCCCTCTCCTCTTCTCCTTCCCCATAAAGTCGCTGCCACTAACCTCAAGGGCACCCACTTCTAGGCTGGGTGATGATTTTAAGAGACCTTGGTCTCTAAGAGTTTTATGGTGTGTTCATTTGTCCACTCCTGCCAGAGAACTAAAAGTAAAATAACGGTAAGCTGTAAAACAGGTATAAAAAGTCTAATGAGGGGCTTCCCTGGTGGCACAGTGGTTAAGAATCCGCCCGCCAAGGCAGGGGACATGGGTTCAAGCCCTGGTCCGGGAAGATCCCACGTGCTGCGGAGCAGCTAAGCCCGTGTGCCGCAACTACTGATGCCCGTGAGCCTAGAGCCCGTGCTCCGCAACAAAAAAGAAGCCACCACAATGAGAAGCCCAAGCACCACAACGAAGAGTAGCCCCCGCTCGCCGCAACTAGAGAAAGCCCATGCGCAGCAATGAAGACCCAACACAGCCAAAAATAAATTAAAAAAAAAAGTCTAATGAAATTCTTGTTCTCCCATCGATGAATACTTTGATCTGTGCTTTAAAATAGCAAATGCAAGTTGCATGTGTGAGCCCCAGCTTTGCTGGTGCCCTAGGCACATCAATGGGGAGTCAGACCCTGCCCAGTGCACCCTTGTCCTGCCCTTGTAGTGGTTTGAGGAGACTCATTCCTGACACTAGATGAGGAAAGGTCCCAGCTCTGTGGCTCCCTCCCAGTGACAGAGCCACTTACCAGTAGATTGGGGACCAGAACCTGGTTTCTGGGTTCCACCTGTTGAGGCATTTCTACTCAGGTCACCAGTAATCCTAGGTCCACCTCGGCACAGCTGGCACCCTGAAGAAATAATGAAAATAATGTTAGCTTCCAAGGCTTGGCACAAACTAGGATCTGATTTGAGTTTATCCACATCATGGTGTCTGGGAGTTCTCTAGTCTTTGAAAATCATGTGACTTTCAAAATGATCTAGAATTTGTGAAACACCCTATGAGGCCAACACTTCTCTTGTCGTAACGTTTATGGTTCTCCTTCAAGGCAACACTTTCTCACTAAAACTTTGAATTACAGCAATTGCTCATTCTCATATTCATTGGATTGTTACTATATTCCAGCCAGGAGGCTAAGCAGCTCTACTTAATTAATTTAATCCTACAATAGCCTATGGGTCAGTACTATTATTATCCCCATTTTACAGATTTAGTAACTGTCTCAAGGTCACTCAGTAAGTGGGGAAGCAGAGATTTGAACACAAAGAAATCTATCTAGATGAGCCTAATCTATTAATCACTGTGTTATCATCCATTAAAGGTGTATGGAGCCCTTCTCTCTGTTTTTTTTTTTTTTTTTTTTTTACCTCTGCTTTGGCTTTTTTGCAAGGGAGGGAGACTACTCATATCCTACTTGGTGGAACTGGTTTCCAACTATGAGTAAGAGGTTTGGGACATAACATCTCAGTCCTCCATCTCATTCTTCCATGTGGTATTCTGCTACTTGGGAGAGGTTTCCTTCTCTCCTAGTGGCATGACTATCTCCAGTTTCTTCAGTTAGCAAAATAACAAGACTATATCACCTTACTAGGTCAAGTGTTTTGGTAACAGAAATAGTCAGCTTCAGTGAAACATTTCCCCAACCTCAAAGTTAGAGAATGCTTTTGCTCAGATTTCATCAAGACCTGAGGGTTAGAAAGGATTTTAAAAGCCCTGTTGTCCAAATTCCTATCTAATTTATGACTCCCCTTTATAACCTTCCATGAAGCATCATGTTGTGTTTTGGTTTGTCTTTTAATCAGTCAAAGGTGGCCTTGTGCTTATTGACACTTCCAATGATTAAAATAAAAAATCTTTTCTTTTGCCTTGTTCTGAATCTTCAACCTGGCTTTCTTGTCTCCATCTTTTTTCTTCTTTGAATCTAGTTGTCTGCTTGATGTGAACATCCAAGTTAATTACATCTGGAAATAAATCCCTTCTTTCAGTTATAGAATGATTAACTGTGTAAATTTAAATTAACCCAGCACCAAGTCAGAATTTTGAAATCATCTTTTTGGCAACTCTTTGGTGAAGCTTGTTTCATCTACTGATTTTTCTTGGGGATACAATTAATACCGTCCATTTTCAATGAGAGGCCATATACACACAATGGAAGTCATTTAATTGTTGTCTCTGGTTTTTATATTTCTCTTCTGGCCTGAAGAGCTGTACCTTTTGTATTTTATTGGAAGAAATTTATCAGACACATGGCATTCTATTTTTATCTCTTAGGCTCACCTCAGAGTCCAAATGTCAGCATTTTTGGAAAAAACACTGGGCTAGAAGCCAAAACAACCAAGTGAATCCTAGGTTGGACTCTTCCCTTAGTCAAGGCATTAACCTTTGGGAATCCTGGTTTTATCCTCAGGAAAATGGGCGTTCTGCCAGCTCTGCCCTTGTCATAGGAATGTTGAGAGGCTTGAAATAGGGAACGTATGTAAGAGCACTCAGTAAACTGTAATACAGGATGGAAGATATAAGGCCAAAGCCCTGGGTTCACAGAATGGTTATGAAGTTGATAAGTATGGAGATGGGGAGCCAGAGAGCATGAGAACCCCAAACTCTCAACTTGACAGTTGATTTTTATCTATCTGGAGTGTGTATCTGCAGATGTCAGGGAGGGGTTGAGATTAAGTTGCCTCAGAGCTGAGCATTCCTTTCAGTGAGAAATGTGTCTGTCAGGGCATTTCAAAGCAAAACAGAGAGAGTGAGTTGACGGTCACTTGTACCAATTTAATGAACACTAATTAAGCATCCTGTTTGTAAATAGCACTGAAGATAGTATAAGGTAAACCTTACCTGGCCATTTCAGGAGGTGTCATTAACCAGATGTGTGTTGCTCCGACCACCACTGTGCATTGCTCTCAATGGCTCTGAGCATTGTCAGGCACCTGATTTACATCTTTCAGACATTTTCATCAACAGGATTAGCTCTCAGTTGGATATTATCCCACCAAATTGTATTTTTCCCAAGATTTTTATAACTCCAGTGCCGTCCTAGTTCTAAGACCTTCTCTTTAAAGAAGTCTTCACATTAAAGAAGTCTTCACAGATCCTCTTCCTTCCCCTGTTCCTTTTGAGATTCTAAATTAATTTCTTTCTCCTTTAAATTCTTATTTTTTATGATGCTTTTTGAAAATAATATAATTTTATGAGGAAATCCATGAAACAAAATTCAGCCCAAAACGCACGTAGTGAATGCTTAATGCAATAAATAATTCAGCTGTCATTTCCACCATCCATCCCAATGGATAAATGTTTTACTTGTATTTCTTTGAAAAATAATGAGTCTTTCAGTTATCAATAATTCTTAATTTTATACCAAAGAAACCCATCATTATGTAGTGAGTTTTGCCTTCTATGGGCATCAATGGCAATGCCTTTTGAGGGAATCTACCAAGGTAGTAACCGGTGAACTCATAGCTAAACCCTGCCAAAGGTTAGAGGCTTCCTCTCCCAAGTCATAAAGAACAAAGGGGACTGGAGGAGATGTTGGTGGCAGGGGGAAGCTTTGGAGCTGTAGAGGAGAGCGCAGCAGCAGGGGTACAGAGAGCAAATCGGAGATTCCCGCACAGAAGATCGGTGCCAACCAGCACTCACCAGCCCAAGAGGCTTGTCTGCTCATCCGCCGGGGCGGGCGGGGGCTGGGAGCTGAGGCTCGGGCTTCCGTAGGATCCCAGGGAGAGGACTGGGGTTGGCTGCGTGAACACAGCCTGAAGGGGTTAGTGCACCACGGCTAGCTGGGAGGGAGTCCGGGAAAAAGTCTGGAGCTGCCGAAGAGGCAAGAGACCATTGTTTTGGGGTGCGTGAGGAGAGGGGATTCTCTCAACCACTGCGTCACCAGGGAAGCCCCACATAACTCTTTTTGAATTATGGTTTTCTCAGGACATATGCCCAATAGTGGGATTGCTGGGTTGTATGGTAGTTCTATTTGTAGTTTTTAAAGGAACTTCCATACTGTTCTCCATAGTGGCTGTATCAATTTACTTTCCTACCAACAGTGCAAGAGTGTTCCCTTTTCTCCACAACCTCTCCAGCATTTATTGTTTCTAGATTTTTTGATGATGGCCATTCTGACTGGTGTGAGATGCTATCTCATTGTAGTTTTGATTTGCAGTTTTGATTCTCTAATGATTAATGATGTTGAGCATTCTTTCATGTGTTTGTTGGCAATCTGTACATCTTCTTTGGAGAAATGTCTGTTTATGTCTTCTGCCCATTTTTGGATTGGGTTGTTTGTTTTTTTGTTATTGAGCTGCATGAGCTGCTTGTAAATTTTGGATGATAATCCTTTGTCAGTTGCTTCATTTGCAAATATTTTCTCCCAATCTGAAGGTTGTCTTTTGGTCTTGGTTATGGTTTCCTTTGCTGTGCAAAATCTTTTAAGTTTTATTAGGTCCCATTTGTTTATTTTTGTTTTTATTTCCATTTCTCTAGGAGGTGGGTCAAAAAGGATCTTGCTGTGATTTATTTCATAGAGTGTTCTGCCTATGTTTTCCTCTAAGAGTTTGATAGTTTCTGGCCTTACATTTAGGTCTTTAATCCATTTTGAGTTTATTTTTGTGTATGGTGTTAGGAAGTGTTCTAATTTCATACTGTTACACGTACCTGTCCAGTTTTTCCAGCACCACTTATTGAAGAGGCTGTCTTTTCTCCACTGTATATTCTTGCCTCCTTTATCAAAGACAAGGTGACCATATGTGCATGGGTTTATCTCTTGGCTTTCTATCCTGTTCCATTGATCTATATTTCTCTTTTTGTGCCAGTACTATACTGTCTTGACTACTGTAGCTTTGTAGTATAGTCTGAAGTCAAGGAGCCTGATTCCTCCAGCTCCAATTTTCGTTCTCAAGATTGCTTTGGCTATTCAGGGTCTTTTGTGTTTCCATACAAATTGTGAAATTTTTTGTTCTAGTTCTGTGAAAAATGCCATTGGTAGTTTGATAGGGATTGATTGAATCTATAGATTGCTTTGGGTAGTAGAGTCATTTTCACAATGTTGATTTTTCCAATCCAAGAACATGGTATATCTCTCCATCTATTTGTATCATCTTTAATTTCTTTCATCAGTGTCTTATAATTTTCTGCATCCAGGTCTTTTGTCTCCTTAGGTAGGTTTATTCCTAGATATTTTATTCTTTTTGTTACAATGGTATATGGGAGTGTTTTCTTAATTTCACTTTCAGATTTTTCATCATTAGTGTATAAGAATGCCAGAGATTTCTGTGCATTAATTTTGTATCCTGCTACTTTACCAAATTCATTGATTAGCTCTAGTAGTTTTCTGGTAGTGTCTTTAGGATTCTCTTGTATAGTATCATGTCATGTGCAAACAGTGATAGCTTTACTTCTTCTTTTCTGATTTGGATTCCATTTATTTCTTTTTCCTCTCTGATTGCTGTGGCTAGAACTTGCAAAACTATGTTGAATAAGAGTGGTGAGAGTGGGCAACCTTGTCTTGTTCCTGATCTTAGTGGAAATGCTTTCAGTTTTTCAACATTGAGGATGATGTTGGCTGTGGGTTTGTCATATATGGCCTTTATTATGTTGAGGAAAGTTCCCTCTATGCCTACTTTCTGCAGGGTTTTTGTCATAAATGGGTGTTGAATTTTGTTAAAAGCTTTCTCTGCATCTATTGAGATGATCATATGGTTTTTCTTCTTCAGTTTGTTAATATGGTGTATAACGTTGATTAATTTGCATATATTGAAGAATCCTTGCATTCCTGGAATAAACCCCACTTGATCATGATGTATGATCCTTTTAATGTGCTGTTGGATTCTGTTTGCTAGTATTTTGTTGAGGATTTTTGCATCTATGTTCATCAGTGATATTGGCCTGTAGTTGTCTTTGTTTGTGACATCTTTGTCTGGTTTTGGTATCAGGGTGATGGTGGCCTCGTAGAATGAGTTTGGGAGTGTTCCTCCCTCTGCTATATTTTGGAAGAGTTTCAGAAGGATAGGTGTTATCTCTTCGTTAAATGTTTGATAGAATTCGCCTGTGAAGCCATCTGGTCCTGGGCTTTTGTTTGTTGGAAGATTTTTAATCACAGTTTCAATTTCAGGTCTTGTGATTGGTCTGTTCATATTTTCTAATTCTTCCTGGTTCAGTCTCAGCATGTTGTGCATTTCTAAGCATTTGTCCATTTCTTCCAGGTTGTCCATTTTATTGGCATAGAGTTGCTTGTAGTAATCTCTCATGATCTTTTGTATTTCTGCAGTGTCAGTTGTTACTTCTCCTTTTTCATTTCTAATTCTATTGATTTGAGTCTTCTCCCTTTTTTTCTTGATGAGTCTGGCTAATGGTTATCAATTTTGTTTATCTTCTCAAAGAACCAGCTTTAGTTTTATTGATCTTTGCTATCATTTCTTTCATTTCTTTTTCATTTATTTCTGATCTGATCTTTATGATTTCTTTCCTTCTGCTAACTTTGGGTTTTTTTGTTCTTCTTTCTCCAATTGCTTTAGGTGCAAGTTTGGTTGTTTATTTGAGATCTTTTCTGCTTTTTTTTTTTCTTTTTTTGCGGTATGCGGGTCTCTCACTTTGTGGCCTCTCCCATTGCAGAGCACAAGCTCTGGACGCGCAGGCTCAGCAGCCATGGCTCACAGGCCCAGCCGCTCCGTGGCATGTGGGATCCTCCCGGACCGAGGCACGAACCCGTGTCCCCTGCATCGGCAGGCGAACTCTCAACCACTGCGCCACCAGGGAAGCCCATCCTGCTTTTTAAGGTAAGATTGTATTGCTATAAACTTTCCTCTTAGAATTGCTTTTGCTGCATCCCATAGGTTTTGGGTCATCGTGTCTCCATTGTCATTTGTTTCTAGGTATTTTTTGATTTCCTCTTTTATTTCTTCAGTGGTCACTTCGTTATTAAGTAGTGTATTGTTTAGCCTCTATCTGTTTGTATTTTTTACAGATCTTTTCCTGTAATTGATATCTATTCTCATAGCATTGTGGCTGGAAAACATACTTGATACAATTTCAGTTTTCTTAAATTTACCAAGGCTAGGTTTGTGACCCAAGATATGATGTATCCTGGAGAATGTTCCATGAGCACTTGAGAAAAATGTGTATTCTGTTGTTTTTGAGTGGAATGTCCTATAAATATCAATTAAGTCCATCTTGTGTAATGTGTCATTTAATGCTTTTGTTTCCTTATTTATTTTCATTTTGGATGATCTGTCCATTGGTGAAAGTGGGGTGTTAAAGCCCCCTGCTATGATTGTGTTACTGTCAATTTCCCCTTTTATGGCTGTTAGTATTTGCCCTATGTATTGAGGTGCTCCTATGTTGGGTGCATAAATATTTACAATTGTTATATCTTCTTGGATCAACCCCTTGATCATTATGTAGTGTCCTTCTTTGTCTCTTGTAATAGTCTTTATTTTAAAGTCTATTTTGTCTGATATGAGAATTGCTACTCCAGTTTTCTTCTGATTTCCATTTGCATGGAAAGACTTTCAGTCTCTGTGTGTCTCTAGGTCTGAAGTGGGTCTCTTGTAGACAGCATATATACGGGTTTTGTTTTTGTATCCATTCAGCCAGTCTCTGTCTTTTGGTGGGAGCATTTAGTCCATTTACATTTAAGGTAATTATCGATATGTATGTTCCTATTCTCATTTTGTTAATTGCTTTGGGTTTGTTATTTTAGGTCTTTTCCTTCTCTTGTGTTTCTTGCCTAGAGAAGTTCCTTTAGCATTTGTTGTAAAGCTGGTTTGGTGGTGCTGAACTCTCTCAGCTTTGCTTGTCTGTAAAGGTTTTAATTTCTCCATCAAATCTGAATGAGATCCTTGCTGGGTAAAGTAATCTTTGTTGTAGGTTTTTCTCCTTCATCTCTTTAAATGTGTCCTGCCACTCCCTTATGGTTTGCAGAGTTTCTGCTGAAAGATCAGCTGTTAACCTTATGGGGATTCCCTTGTGTGTTATTTGTTGTTTTCCCCTTGCTGCTTTTAATATGTTTTCTTTGTATTTAATTTTTAATAGTTTGATTAATACATGTCTTTGCATGTTTCTCTTTGGATGTATTCTGTATGGGACTCTCTGTGCTTCCTGGACTTGATTAACTATTTCTTTTCCCATATTAGGGAAGTTTTCAACTATAATCTCTTAAAATATTTTCTCAGTCCCTTTCTTTTCCTCTTCTTCTTCTGGGACCTCTATAATTAGAATATTGGTGTGGTTAATGTTGTCCCAGAGGTCTCTGAGACTGTCCTCAGTTCTTTTCATTCATTTTTTTTATTCTGCTCTGCAGTAGTTATTTCCACTATTTTATCTTCCAGGTCACTTATCCGTTCTTCTGCCTCAGTTATTCTGCTATTGATCCCATCTAGAGTATTTTTAATTTCATTTATTGTGTTGTTCATTGTTGCTTGTTTCCTCTTTAGTTCTTATAGGTCCTTGTTAAATGTTTTTTGCATTTTCTCTATTCTATTTCCAAGATTTTGGATCATCTTTACTATCATTATTCTGAATTCTCTTTCAGGTAGACTGCCTATTTCCTCTTCATTTGTTAGGTCTGGTGGATTTTTACCTTGCTCCTTCATCTGCTGTGTGTTTTTCTGTCTTTTCATTTTGCTTATCTTACTGTGTTTAGGGTCTCCTTTTCACAGCCTGCAGGTTCGTAGTTCCCGTTGTTTTAGGTGTCTGTCCCCAGTGGCTAAGGTTCATTCAGTGGGATGTCTAGGTTTCCTGGTGTAGGGGACTAGTGCCTGTGTTCTGGTTCTGGTTCTGGATAAGGCTGGATCTTGTCTTTCTGGTGGGCAGGTCCATGTCTGGTGGTGTGTTTTGGGGTGTCTGTGACCTTATTATGATTTTAGGCAGCCTCTCTGCTAATGGGTGGGGTTGTGTTCCTGCCTTGCTACTTGTTTGGCATAGGGTGTCCAGCACTGTAGCTTGCTGGTCGTTGAGTGAAGCTGGGTGTTGGTGTTGAGATGGAGATCTCTGGGAGATTTTTGCCGTTTGATATTATGTGGAGCTGGGAGGTCTCTTGTGGACCAGTGTCCTGAACTTGGCTCTCGCATCTCAGTGGCACAGCCCTGACACCTGGCTGGAGCACCAAGAGCCTGTCCTCCACACGGCTCAGAATAAAAGGGAGACAAAAAAGAAAGAAAGAAAGAGGATAAAATAAAATAAAGTAAGATAAAATAAAATAAATTTATTAAAATAAAAAAATAAAAAGAAAAATTGTTGTAAAGTAAAAGAAAAAAACAGACGGTTAGAATCCTAGGACAAATGGTGAAAGTAAAGCTATACAGACAGAATCTCACACAGAAGCATACACATACATACTCACAAAAACAAGAAAAGGGGAAAATATAATGTGTCTTGCTCCCAAAGTCCACCTCCTCAATTTGGGATGACTCGTTGTCTATTCATGTATTCCACAGATGCAGGGTACATCAAGTTGATTGTGGAGCTTTAATCCGCTGCTCCTGATGCTGCTGGGAGATATTTCCCTTTCTCTTCTTTGTTCGCACAGCTCCCGGGTTTCAGCTTGGATTTGGCCCCGCCTCTGCATGTAGGTCGCCTGAGGGCGTCTGTTCTTCGCTCAGACTGGACAGGAGCCGCTGATTCCAGGGCTGTGGCTCTCTCAGGCCGGGGGGAGGGAGGGGTACGGATGCCGGGCGAGCCTGCTACGGCAGAGGCCCGCGTGGCATTGCACCAGCCTGAGGCGCACCGTGCGTTCTCCTGGGGAAGTTGTCCCTGGATCCCGGGACCCTGGCAGTGGTGGGCTGCACAGGCTCCCAGGAGGGGAGGTGTGGATAGTGACCTGTGCTTGCACACAGGCTTCTTGGTGGCGGCAGCAGCAGCCTTAGCATCTCATGCCCGTTTCTGGGGTCCGCGCTGATAGCCGCGACTCGCGCCCGTCTCTGGAGCTCCTTTAAGCAGCACTCTTAATCCTCTCTCCTCGCGCATCAGTAAACAAAGAGGGAAGAAAAAATCTCTTGCCTCTTCGGTAGCTCCAGACCTTTTCCTGGACTCCCTTCCGGCTAGCTGTGGCACACTAGCCTCGTCCAGGCTGTGTTCACGCAGCCAACCCTAGTCCTCTCCCTGGGATCCGACCTCCGAAGTCCGAGCCTTAGCTCCCAGCCCCGCCCGCCCTGGCGGGTGAGCAGACAAGCCTCTTGGACTGGTGAGTGCTGGTCAGCACTTGTCCTCTGTGTGGGAATCTCTCCACTTTGCCCTCTGCACCCCTGTGGCTGCGCTGTCCTCCATGGCTCCAAAGCTTCCCCTCCGCCACCCGCAGTCTCCACCTGCGGAGGGCCTTCCTAGTGTCTGGAAACCTTTCCTCCTTCACAGATACCTCCCATTGGTGCAGGTCCCATCCCTATTCTTTTATCTCTGTTTATTCTTTTTTCTTTTTCCCTACCCAGGTACGTGGGGAGTTTCTTGCCTTTTGGGAGGTCTGAGGTCTTCTGCCAGCGTTCAGTAGGAATTTTTCCACATGTAGATGTATTTCTGATGTATCTATGGGAAGGAAGATGATCTCCACGTCTTACTCTTCCGCCATCTTCTCCACCAAGATTTCCTTCTTTTTTATGGCTCAGTAATATTCCATTGTTATATAGTTTATTCATATATATATATATATATATAATATATCCAACATCTTCTTTATCTTCGTTTATCTATCGGTGCTTATCTTACTTCTGTATCTTGGCTATTGTAAATAATTCTGCAATGAATATAGGAGTGCATGTACCTTTTGGAATTAGTGTCTTTGTTTTCTTTGGAAAAATACCCAGAAATGCAATTACTGTATCATATGGTAGTTCTATTTTTTTTTTTTTTTTTTTGAGGAACCTCCCTACTGTTTTCCATAGTGGCTGCATCAATTTAACATTCCCATCAACTGTACATGAGGGTTCCCTTTTCTCCACATCCTTACCAATACTCGTTATTTGTTATCTTTTTGATATTAGCCATTCTGACAGGTGTGAGGTGATACCTCATTGTTGTGTTTGCATTTGCTATTTGCATTTTCCTCTTCGGATAAATGTCTGTTCAGGTCTTCTGCCCATTTGAACTTGGGTTGTTTGTCTTTTTGATGTTGAGTGTATGAGTTCTTTATATATTTTGTATATTAACCTCTTATTAGATATGTCATTTGCAGATATTGATATTTTCTCCCATTCAGTACGTGGATTTTTTGCTTTATTGATAGTTTCCTTTGCTGTATGAAAGCTTTATTGTTTGATGTACCCATTTATTTATTTTTGCTTTTGTTTCCCTTGCCTGAGGAGACATATCAAAAACATATTGCTAAGGTCAAGATCAAAGAATATACTGCCTATGTTTTCCTCTGGGCGTTTTGTGGTTTTGGGTCTTCCATTTAAATCTTTAATCCATTTTGAATTTATATTTGTGCATGGTGTGAAAAAGGAGTCCACTTTCATTCTTTTGCATGTAACTGTCCAATTTTCCCAACACCATTTATTGAAGAGAATTTTTTGCCATGTATATTCTTGCTTCCATTGTCGTAAATTAATTGACCATATACACATGGGTTTATTTATGGGCTCTCTGTTCTGTTCCATTGATCTGTTTGTCTGTTTTTGTGCCAGTACTATACTCTTTTGATTATTGTGGCTTTGTAGTGTAGTTTGAAATCAGGGAGCATGATACCTTCAGCTTTGTTCTTTCTCAAGCTTGTTTTGGCTATTTGCTGTCTTTTGTGTTCCATACACATTTTAGAATTATTTGTTCTAATTCTGTGAAAAATGTCATTGTTGTTTTGATATAACTTGTATTGAATCTGTAGATTGTCTTGGGTAGTATGGTAATTTTAACAATATTAATTCTTCCAATACATGAGCCCAGTGTATATCTCCATTTGTTTGTCATCTTCAGTTTCTTTCATTAGTATCTTATAGTTTTTTGAATACAAATCTTTTACTTCCTTGGTTAGAGTTATTCCTAGATATTTTATTCTTCTTGATGCAATTTGTAAATAGGACTGTTCTCTTAATTTTTCTTTATAATAGTTCATTGTTAGTATACAGAAATCTGTTGCTTTTTTGCTGTACATGAGCCTCTTACTGTGTGGCCTCTCCCATTGTGGAGCACAGGCTCCAGACGTGCAGGATCAGCGGCCATGGCTCATGGGCCCAGCCGCTCCACGGCATGTGGGATCTTCCCAGACTGGGGCACGAACCCGTGTCCCCTGCATCGGCAGGCGGACTCTCAACCACTGCGCCACCAGGGAAGCCCTGTTGCATTTTTATACACTAATTTTGTATCCTGCAAACTTACTGAGTTAAGTGATGAGTTCTAATCATTTTTTGGTGTTGTCTTTAGGATTTTCTATCTATAGTATCATGTCATCTGTAAAATGTGACAGTTTACCTTCTTTCCAATTTGGATTCCTTTTATTTTTATTGTCTGATTGCTGTGTCTAGGACTTCCAATATTATGTTGAATTAAAGTGTCAAGAGTGGGCATCCTTGTCTTATTCCTGATTTTAGAGGAAATGCTTTCATTGTTGGTTACAGTGTTAACTGTGGGCTTGCTATATATAGCCTTTGTTATGTTGAGGTATGTTCCCTCTGTATCCACTTTATTGAGAGCTTTTTTTAAAATCATAAATCGATGTTGAATTTTGTTAAAAGCATTTTCTGTATCGGGATGATCATGCAATTTTTATTCTTCACTTTGTTAATGTGGCATATCACATTGATTTGTAGATATTGATTTGCATCCCTGGAATAAATCCCACTTGATTATGGTGTATGATCCTTTTATTGTATTGTTGGATTCAGCTTGCCAATATTTTGTTGAGGATTTTTGCATCTATATGTTCATCTGTGATATTGGCCTGTAATTTTCTTTTTTTGTGATTATCTATCTTGTTTTGGTATCAGGGTGATGCTTGCCTCATAGAATGAGTTTGGAAGCATTCCTTTCACTGCAATTTCTTGGAATTATTTGAGAAAGATAGATATTAACTCTTCTCTAAATGTTTGGTAGAGTCACTTGTGAATCTACCTGGTCCAGGAATTTTGGTTTTTGGGAATTTTAAAAATTACTGCTTCAATTTCATTACTGGTAATTGGTCTGTTCATATTTTCTATGTCTTCCTGATTCATTCTTAGGATATTATATATTTTTAGGAATTTGTCCATTTTATTGGTGCATAATTGTCCATAGTATTTTCTTATGACCCTTTTTACACCTGTGGTTTTGGTTGTAACTTCTCATTTTTCATTTGTGATTTTATTTGGGCTCTCCTTTTATAGATGAGTATAAAGGTTTACGAATTTTGTTTATCTTTTTAAAGAACCAGCTTTAGTTTCATTGATATTTTCTGTTGTTTTTTAGTCTCTTTTGCATTTATTTCTGCTCTGAACTTTATGATTTCTTTCCTTTTACTAATGACGAGTCTGGCTAAAGGTTTATCGATTTTGTTTATCTTTTTAAAGAACTAGCTCTTAGTTTCATTGAGCTCTTGTTTTTTCTAGTCTCTGTTTCATTATTTCTGCTCTGATCTTTATGATTTCTTTCCTTATACTAATTTTGGATTTTGTTCTTTTTCTAGGTTTTTTTTTTTTTTTAGGTGTATGGGTAGGTTGTTTATTTGATTTTTTGTTGTTGTTTTCTCCTGAGGTAGGCTTTTATCACCATAAAATTCCTTCTTAGACCTGTTTTTGCTGCATTCCATAGATTTTAGATTGTTGTGTTTTTCTATTTTCATTTGTCTCCAGGTATTTTTTTATTTCTTCTTTGATTCCTTCAGTTATCTATTGGTTGTTTAGTGGCATATTGTTTAGCCACGTGTTTGTGTTTTTTGCAGTATTTTCTTGTAGTCTCATAACATTGTGGTTGGAAAAGATGCTTGGTATTATTTCAGTTTTCTTAAATTTGCTGAAACTTGTTGTGTGGCCTAGCATCTGATCTATCCTGGAGAATGTTCTATGTGCACTTGAAAAAAATGTGTATTCTGCTGCTTCTGGGATGAAATATTCCAGGTATATCTGTTAAGTCCATCAAATGTAAGTGTTTTTTAAGGCCAGTGTTTTCTTATTGATTTTCTGTCTGGATGATCTGTCCATTCATGTAAGTGGGATGTTAAAGACCCTTATTATTATTGTTATTGTCAGTTTCTCCATTTATATGTTTTAATATTTGCTTTATGTATGTAGGTGCTCCTGTGTTGGGTGCATATATATTTATAATTGTCATATCTTCTTCTTGGATTGATCCCTTGATCATTATGTAATGAAATTCTTTGTCTCTCATAAGAGTCTTTTTTTTAAATCAATGCTACCTATTCTTTTTATTAAAGATAAATTTATTTTATTTATTTTTGGCTGTGTTGGGTCTTCATTGCTGCAGGCGGGCTTTCTCTAGTTGCGACAAGTGGGGGCTACTCTTTGTTGCAGTGCACAGGCTTCTTATTCCGGTGGTTTCTCTTGTTGTGGAGCACCGGCTCTACTTCAGTAGTTGCAGCACATGGGCTCAGTAGTTGTGGCTCGTGGGCTCTAGAGTGTAGGCTCAGTATTTGTGGCACATGGATCTAGTTGCTCCACGGCATGTGAGATCTTCCTGGACAAGGGCTTGAACCCACGTCCCCAGTACTTGCAGGGGACTCCAAACCACTGCACCACCAGGGAAGTCCCAAGTCTTTGTTTTAAAGTCTATTTTGTCTCATATAAATATTGCTACCCTAGCTCTTTTTTCATTTCCATTTGCATGGAATACCTTTATCCATGCCCTCATTTTAAGTCTGTGTGTGTCTTTAGATCTGAAGTGAGACTCTTGTTAGCGAGCTTATATATGGGTCTTTTTTTAAATCCATTCAGCCACTTTTTGTCTTTTTTTTTTTCAGGTGACTTTGGGCCATTTATTTTTTATTTAAAATAACAATTTTTTTCACACTTATTTTATTTTATTTTTATTGGAATAAAATTGCTTTACAGTGTTGTGTTAATTTCTGCTGTACAATGAAGTGAATCAGCTATATGTATAGCTATATCCCCTCCCTCTTGGACCTCCCTCCCACCCCACCAATCCCACACATCTAGGTCATCACAGAGCACCAAGCTGAGCTCCCTGTGCTATACAGCATGTTCCTACTAGCTACCTATTTTACACATGGTAGTGTATTTATGTCAAACCTAATCTCCCAATTCGTCCCACGCTCCCCTTCCCTCCTGTGTCCACATGTCCTTTATCTATGTCTACATCTCTATTCCTGCCCTACAAATATGTTCATCTGTACCATTTTTTCTAGATTCCTCATATATGCGTTAATATATGGTATTTGTTTTCTCTTTCTGACTTACTTCACTCTGTATGACAGACCCTAGGTCCATCCGCATCTTTATGAATGACCCAATTTCGTTCCTTTTCATGGCTGAGTAATATTCCATTGTATATATGTACCACATCTTCTTTATCCATTCATCTATCATTGGACACTTAGGCTGTTTCCATGTCCTGGCTATTGTAAATAGGGCTGCCATTAACATTGGGGTAAATGTGTTCTTTTTTAGTTTTTTTTTTTTTTTTTGGTGGTACGCGGGCCTCTCACCGCTGTGGCCTCTCCCGTTGCAGAGCACAGGCTCCGGACACACAGGCTCACCGGCCATGGCTTACGGGCTCAGCCACTTTGCAGCATGTGGGATCTTCCCGGACCGGGGCACGAACCTGTGTCCCCTGCATCGGGAGGCAGACTCTCAACCACTGCGCCACCAGGGAAGCCCTGTGTTCTTTTGATTTATGGTTTTTTCAGGGTAAATGCCCGGTAACAGATTGCTGGGTCATATGCTAGTTCTATTTTTAGTTTTTTAAGGAACTTCCATACTGTTCTCCATAGTGGCAATTTACAATCACACCAACAGTGCAAAAGGGTTCCCTTTTCTCCACACCCTCTCCAGCATTTATTGTTTGTAGATTGTTTGATGATTGCCATTCTGATCAATGTGAGGTGATACCTCACTGCAGTTTTGATTTGCATTTCTCTAATAATTAGTGACGTTGAGCACCTTTTCATGTGCCTCTTGGCCATCTGTATGTCTTCTTTGGGGAAATGTATGTTTAGGTTTTCTGCCCATTTTTTAATTGGGTTGTTTGTTTTTTTGATATTGAGCTGCATGAGCTGCTTTTATATTTTGGAGATTAATCCTTTGTCCATTTCTTCATCTGCAAATATTTTCTCCCATTCTGATGGTTGTCTTTTTGTCTTGTTTATGGTTTCCTTTGCTGTGCAAAAACTTTTAAGTTTTATTAGGTCCCATTTGTTTATTTTTGTTTTTATTTTCATTACTGTAAAACGTGGCTCAAAAAAGACCTTG
The DNA here is from genome assembly GCF_059928025.1 of Delphinapterus leucas. Lineage (NCBI taxonomy): Eukaryota > Metazoa > Chordata > Mammalia > Artiodactyla > Monodontidae > Delphinapterus > Delphinapterus leucas. The sequence goes on from NC_143133.1 coordinate 19,987,225, forward strand.
CTGTGGTTTATGTCAAAGAGTGTTTTTCCTGTATTTTTCTCTAAGAGTTTTATAGTGTCTGGTCTTACATTTAGGTCTTTAATCCATTTTGAGCTTATTTTTGTGTATGGTATTAGGTAGTGTTGTAATTTCATTCTTTTACATGTAGCTGCCCAGTTTTCCCAGCACCACTTATTGAAGAAGCTGTCTTTTTTCCATTGTATACTCTTGCCTCCTTTATCAAAAATAAGGTGACCATAGGTGCATAGGTTTATCTCTGGGCTTTCTATCCTGTACCATTGATCTATATTTCTGTTTTTATGCCAGTACCATACTGTCTTGATTACTGTAGCTTTTTATTATAGTTTGAAGTCAGGGAGCCTGATTGCTCCAGGTCCGTTTTTCTTTCTCAAGATTGCTTTGGGTATTTGGGGTCTTTTGTGTTTCCATATAAATTGTGAAATTTTTTGTTCTAGTTCCATGAAGAATGCCATTGGTGGTTTGATAGGGATTGCATTGAATCTGTAGATTGCTTTGGGTAGTAGAGTCATTTTCACAATATTGACCTTCCAATGCAAGAACATGGTATATTTCTCCATCTGTTTATGTCATCTTTGATTTCTTTATCAGTGTTTTATAGTTTTCTGAGTACAAGTCTTTTGCCTCCTTCGGCAGGTTTATTCCTAGGTATTTTATTCTTTATGTTGCAGTGGTAAATGGGAGTGTTTCCTTAATTTCCTTTTTCCAATTTTTTGTTGTTAGTGTATAGGAATGCCAGAGATTTCTGTGCATTAATTCTGTATCCTGCAACCTTACCAAATTCATTGATTAGTTCTCGTATTAGTTTTCTGGTGGCATGTTTAGGAATTTCTAGGTATAGTATCATGTCATCTGCACACAGTGACAGTTTTACTTCTTCTTTTCCAATTTGTATTCCTTTCATTTCTTTTTCTTCTCTGATTGCCATGGCTAGGACTTCCAAAACTATGTTGAATAAGGGTGGTGAGAGTGGACATCCTTGTCTTGTTCCTGATCTTAGTGGAAATGCTTTCAGTTTTTCGCCATTGAGTATGATGTTTGCTGTGGGGTTTGTCATATATGACATTTATTATGTTGAGGTAGGTTCCCTCTATGCGCATTTTCTGGAGAGTTTTTATCATAAATGGGTGCTGAATTTTTTCAGAAGCTTTTTCTGCATCTACTGAGATGATCATATGGTTTTTATTCTTCAGCTTGTTAATATGGTGTATCATATTGATTGATTTGCATATAATGCATAATTCTTGCATTCCTGGGTTAAATGTCCCTTGATCATGGTGTATGTTCCTTTTAATGTGTTGTTGGATTCTGTTTGCTAGTATTTTGTTCAGGATTTTTGCATCTATATCCATCAGTGATATTGGTCTGTAATTTTCTTTTTTTGGCATATATTTGTCTGGTGTTGGTATTCAGGGTGATGGCCACTTTGTAAAACCTATTTGGGAGTGTTCCTCCCTTTGCAGTTTTTTGGAGGAGTTTGAGGAGGATGGGTGTTAGCTCTCCTCTATATGCTTGATAGAATTCACCTGTGAAGCCATCTGGTCCTTGACTTTTGTTTGTTGGAAGATTTTTAATCACAGTTTCAGTTTTGTTACTTGTGATATGTCTGTTTATATTTTCTAATTCTTCCTATTTCAGTCTGGGAAAATTTTACCTTTCCAAGAATTTGTGCATTTCTTCATGGTTGTCCATTTTATTGGCATATAGTTGTTTGTAGTAGTCTCTTATAATCCTTTGTATTTCTGTGGTTTCATTTTGATTTCACCTTTTTCATTTCTAATTTTATTAATTTGTGTCCTCTCCCTTTCTTTCATGATGAGTCTGGCTAAAGGTTTATCAATTTTGTTTATCATCTCAAAGAACCAGCTTTTAGTTTTATTGATCTTTGCTATTGTTTTCTTTGTTTCTATTTCATTTATTTCTGCTCTGATATGTATGATTTCTTTCCTTCTACTGACTTTGGGTTTTCTTTGTTTTTCTTTCTCTAGTTGATTTAGGTGTAAGGTTAAATTGTTAATTTGAGATTTTTCTTGTTTCTTGAGGTGACATTTAATTGCTATAAAGTTTCCTCTTAGAACTGCTTCTGCTGTGTCCCATAGGTTTTAGGTCATTGTGTTTTCATTGTCATTTGTTTCTATGTATTTTTTTTATTTCTTCTTTGATTTTTTCAGTGATCCCTTGATTATTTAGTAGCACACTGTTTAACCTCATGTATTTGTGTTTTTTACAGTTTTTTTTTCCTGTAATTGATTTCCAGCCTCATAACAGTGTGGTCAGAAAAGATGCTTGACATGATTTCAATTTTCTTAAATTTTCTGAGTCTTGATTTGTGACACAAGATGTGATCTATCCTGGAGAATGTTCCACGTGCACTTGAGAAGAAAGTGTATTCTGCCACGTTTGGGTGGAATGTCGTATAAATATCAATTAAATCTGTCTGGTCTATTTTGGCATTTAAAGCTTGTGTTTCCTTATTTTCTGTTTGAATGATCTGTTCATTAGTGTAAGTGGGGTGTTAAAGTCCCCTACTATTATTGTGTTACTGTTGATTTCCCCTTTAGTGGTTGTTAGCATTTGCCTTATGTATTGAGGTGCTCTTATGTTGGGTGCATAAATATTTATAATTGTTATATCTTCTTCTTGGATTGATCCCTTGATCATTATGTAGTGTCCTTCCTTGTCTCTTGTAACAGTCTTTATTTTAAAGTCTATTTTATTTGATATGAGTATTGCTATTCCAGCTTTCTTTTGATTTCCACTTGCATGGAATATCTTTTTCCATTCCTTCACTTTCAGTCTGTATGTGTCCCTAGGTCTGAAGTGGATCTCTTGTAGACAATGTAAATATGGATCTTGTTTTTGTATCCATTCAGCCAGCCTATGTCTTTTGGTTGGAACATTTATTCCATTTACATTCAAGGTTATTATTGATATGCATGTTCCTATTCCCATTTTCTTAATTGTTTTGGGTCTGTTTTTGTGGGTCTTTTTCTTCTCTTGTGTTTTCCCCCTAGAGAAGTTCCTCTGGCATTTGCTGTAAAGCTGGTTTGGTGGTGCTGAATTCTCTTAGCTTTTGCTTGTCTGAAAAGCTTTTGCTTTCTCCATCAAATCTGAATGAGATCCTTGCTGGGTAGAGTAATCTTGGTTGTAGCTTTTTCTTTTTCATCACTTTAAGTATATACTGCCACTCCCTTCTGGCCTGTGGAGTTTCTGCTGAAAAATCAGCTGATAACCTTATGGTGATTCCTTTGTATGCTGGTTTTTGCTTTTTCCTTGCTGCTTTTAATATTTTTTCTTTGTATTCAATTTTTGTTAGTATGATTAATATGTGTCTTGGTGTGTTTCTCCTAGGGTTTATCTTGTATGGGACTCTCTGTGCTTCATGGACTTGGGTCACTATTTCCTTTCCCATGTTAGGGTAGTTTTTGTCTATAATCTCTTCAAATATTTTCTCAGACCCTTTCTTTTTCTCTTCTTCTGGGACCTCTATAATTGGAATGTTGGTGAGTTTAGTGTTGTCCCAGTTGTCTCTGGGATTGTCTTCAATTCTTTTCATTCTTTTTTCATTATTCTGCTCCTCCACAGTTATTTCCAACATTCTGTCTTCTAGCTCACTTATTCGTTCTTCTGCCTCATTTATTCTGTTATTGATTCCTTCTAGTGTATTTTTCATTCCAGTTATTGTGTTGTTCATCTCTTTTTGTTTGTTCTTTAGTTCTTCTAGATCTTTGTTAAACATTTCTTGTATTTTCTCAATCCTTGCCTCCATTCTATCTGAGATTCTGGATCATCTTTCATTACTCTGAATATTTTGGGGGGTTGGTTGCCTATTTCCTCTTCATTTATTTGGTCTTGTGGGTTTTTACCTTGCTACTTCATCTTTCACAAAATTCTTTGTCATCTCATTTTCTTTTTTGATGGGTGGGATTATGTTCCTGTCTTACTGGTTGTTTAGCCTGAGGTTTCCAACACTGGAATTTTGTAGGCTGTTGGATAGAGATGGGTCTTGGTGCTGAGATGGGGACCTCCGTGAGACCTCACTCTGATGAATATTCCCTGGGGTCTGAGGTTCTCTGTTAGTCCAGTGGTTTGAGCTTGGGGATCCCACTGCAGGAGCTTTGGCCTGACCTCCAGCTCATGAACCAAGATCCCACAAGCCACGTGGGACAGAAAAAAAAAAAAAGAGAGAGAACAATAACAAAGTAAAAAATAAAATTAGACTAGGAAACTAACACATGTTAGAAAGAATATAAAAATAAAATTATAGATGAACCAACAATCAGAAGGTAAAACAGTGTGACAATAGTAAAAAAGAGGAGGGAAAAGAAAAAAAAAAGGTGGGGGGAGGCCTTGGTTATGGCATGTGGGACCTAAGCAAGGGTGAGATTTGGGTGGTGGGTGGGGCCTAAGCTTAGAACCCACAGGGCTGGAAAAGGCCGTCAGGACTGTGGGGGGTGAGGCTTAGGCTCAAGAAACAGAAGGAGCCCAGGCGTGCCCCCCACCCCTGGTCTCAGAGGGTGGGGGACCTCACCTGGGAGCCCAGCAGGCTTCCTGGGCTCGAGTGGGTGCGGCAAATGCCCTCCGCTCCTCTCCCTCTCTTCCCTGTTGTCTCCTCCTGCTTGCCTCTCTTGATCTCCCTGGCCTCCCTCCTATGCCCCCAAGGACCCATGTGGCCTGAAGAGGGCTTTGGAGGGCAGGGGACCAGCCTGGGAACTCAGCAGACTCCCCAGGCCCAAGTGTGCGGGGCAATTGCCCTCCACTCTTCTCCCACACTTTCCAGAGGGCCCCTCCTGCCTGCCTCTCCTGATCTCTCTGACCTCCCTCCTATACCCGCAGGACCAATGTGGCCAGGGTGGCCTTGGAGGGCAGGGGACTGGCCTGGGAGCCCAGAAGGCTTCCTGGGCTCGAGTGGGCAGCACAGATGCCCTCTACTCCTCTCCTGCTCCTCCCAGAGGACCCCTTCCACCTGCCTCTCCTGATCTTCCCAGCCTCCCTCCTATGTCCCCAAGGATCCACATGGCCTGGAGGGGACTTTGGAGGGCAGGGGACCAGCCTGGGAGCTCAGCAGGCTCCCTGTACTCGAGTGGGCGGGGCAAATGCCCTCTTCTCTTCTCTGGCTCCTCCTAGTGTGCCCGTCCCACCTGCCTTTCCTGATCTCCCCGGCCTCAGAGGCACCAATCCTGTCTGGCCTCCAGTTCTCCTCCTCTCTCAGTCCTCCCACATCCTACCGGTTCATTTGGGGCTTCATCCCATCTCCTTGGGCATCAGGGCCCCCCACCAGCAGCCAGCAGGCACCCTAGTTGTGGGGAGATGCTAACTCAGCGTCTTCCCACACTGCCATCTTCTGTGTGCTCCTATTCTTTTTAATTTTTATGTTCAAATTTCAGCTGGCTCTGTGTTCAGGAGAGAGGAGGGTTGTGTGGAGAGAAAACCAGGGGTAAAGCATAATCTTACATGGCTTTCTCCCAAAGCTTAAATCCGACTATGGAAGAAGAATCTCAGGTGCAGACAAAATCTCTTGGCTGAAAACAAAAAAGGAAGGCTTTCCCAGAGTTTAGAAAATACTCCCTTCCAGCTGGGAGGAGGAAGATGAAGGCAATGGTGGGACCTGTAGGTCTGGAGGGGCCAGGATATGTGCCCTGCTCCCCTGGAAGAGCCCTGGAGGGGAAAACCCTGGGCAAAATGGCCAGATTGTGAGTCCAGGGACTGTTGGTATGGAAGGAGCTTTGGCATAAAAAATTGAGATCTGGAACCACCCTTCTTAGACTGCAAAACAACTCTCTGCAGCTGGTATAGAAGTTCCTCTCATAAGCTAGGACCACGGAGGATTTAAAGCCTCATTGGCAGGACTGGGCTAACTACAGGTCAGACTGTGCTCTCTCCAAGAAAGAACGAATGCTTTTCTTGGCAGGTGTATTATGCTAGTGCTGCTGTAGTAGAGAACCACTAGCTGGGTGGTTTAAGCAACAGAACTTTGTCTTATAGTTCTGGAGGATAAGGGTCTGAGATCGAAGTATTCCCAAGGTTGGTTCTTTCTGAGGGTGGGGAAGAAATCTGTTCTGTGCCTCTCTCAGCTTTTGGTATTTAGCTGGCAATCCTTGGCATTCCTTGCCTTCTGGATACATCTCCCTGGTCTCTGCCTCCACCTTCATGTGGCATTCTCCCTGTATGTGTGTCCTTGTGTCTAAATATACCCTCTTTTTTTAAATGAAGACACCAGTCAAATTGGATTAGGGGCACCCTCGTGACCTCATGCTAACTTGGTTACTTCTGTGAAGACACTGTCTCTAAATATAGTCCAAATAATTCTACAAATAATTCAACCTATAACAGCAGGTGAACTTGCTAGTGAGGAAACCAGTTGAAGTTCTCTTTGCTAGTTGAAGAACCATTTCACTTTCAGCTAAGGATATAGGTCATCAATGAAAAGAGGAGAACACGCATTGCATTTTACTACCGGACAGAATAATGTCTTCAAGGTTCAGGGAGGAACTGAGGTAAAGGATGGGAACAGAAAATTTTCTTCCTGTGGTAAAGTGAGGGTTTCCCTGGATAGAGAGAGGGGATTGGTCAAAGGATTTGAAAAACTAGGCTATGTGGAAAGAAGAAGAAATTAAAGATAGAAGGGGGAATAGACAGGAGTTGGAAAGAGAGGAAATAGCCGCCTGCGACATCCCCTCTGAGTCTTTGTGTGCTATAAAAGAAATGCTAAGTTAGATAAAAGTATAATTTCTCTTCATCCTAACTTTGTGTGATTTTGCTTTTCTGAGATGCATGGGTCCTTTGGTAAAGTGCTTTGTGTGCCTCCTTCATAGCCCTGGGTGTCCTGCTCTGGGGAGACTAAAAGCAGGAGGTGTCCAGGGGCTTCTTGTCACCTTGCAGGGACTCCATAGGATGTAGCCTTCCTCCTTCCCTGTTCCTCCCTGGAATCACCAGGGCTGTTGGCATAGTAGAGAAAACCACAGGCCACCAGTGCAAAGCAGAGACCATAAGTCTGAGCTCCTTCAGGAGATCACAGACCACCTTTCAAGACAGAAAAGGAGGTGTCCTGTCCAGTGTGATGTCTTAAAACAAACAATCCACAGGTGAATGTTCAAACATTCTGTCGATTCCACTGAGGAACAAGAATATCCTTTCACCAAAGAGAGACAACTTCTGAACCTTGATTTTTTTACTTCAAATGAAATTTGAACCTTTTGAAGTTTGTCACTCTTTCTCTAGGGAAAGGAAATGAGGTGAGGAAGTTCTTAAAACATTTATGACAAAAAAATTCTCGACATTAAAAATCTTTCATGAAACAATATTTGATGACTTAAATATAAGTGAATTGCAAGCTTTCAGTTTGAAAAATTTTCAATTTCAAAAACTAAATAGAAAAGGAAATTTGGAAAGTCGGAGAAGGTAATACAGTTAGAGGAGATGGAAAATGATTTAGATATACTTTCTGTTTGTATATCTTGTAATTTTCCACATGTTTTCAATATATTTTCTAAGACTCACTATTTGCTTTATTCCTTTTTTCTTCAATTTAAAATAAAAAACTTGTGCTTGGTATGTGTAATGTATGCATGTATATATGCGTTTATATGCATTTTTAAGCTAGAGCTCATCAACAACTTTAAAAATAGTAATTTACTTTCTGCATTTGGCCACAGTATGGACATGTGTTTACAATCAACACCTTTATTTTCAAGATTGAGACAGTTACAATGTGCAAAACCCATAGAAACACAATATGATATTAAAAATAAAGCCTGAAAAGGAAATTTTAAACATGTTCTATCCCCTTCTCTGGCCTGTAGGTCAAAGATTGCTCAGTAGAGGAGACTTTCTTGAGAGCAGCAGCATGTTTACTCATTTTTGCATCCCTGGGCCTTAGCACAGTGCTTGGAATGAGTATCCCCTCAGAATATAATTGCTGAATGAATCAAAACCCTTGGTAGCTTCTCCCAAGCTGGGTATCAGAGATAGTTTGTGTTTAGCTGTTCTTCTCTCTGATCAGAGCTTGAGTTGGGACACCTAGCTCCATTAATACTGTATTCATAATTTGGAATGAGGAATGAAGAAATGTCTCCACTTTTTTTTTCTTTGTAAATATTTTTTTTCTTTTGTACAGAGCAGGAGAAATTAGCACATTCATATTAAGAGTAATAAGTGCAACCTCCAGGCAAGGTACCATGATAATGAGTGAATAAAGAGAAGGGACTCAGTAAAGAGTGCCTTCATCAAGAACAGTGGAAGAGGAACTTTTGTACCTTTGTAAAGTTAATTACTATTTATCAAACTCTTCATAGTGGCAAACAAATGAATTTAATAAATGTGAACTAAATTTTATTAATCAAATACATCACACCATATAATCTTTTCTACTCTATTTTATGGTATCTTATTTTTTTAAATACAACTTCTGCATTAAAAAAAAATTACAACATAGCAGGATTCATGGAGAAGCCATTTTATATCTCTGTTTTAAAAAGGCTTATGATGTTCTATTGAAGTACTGCTTTAAAATAAACTTAGATTATACCTGCAAGTTCTTACACTAAAGCAGAATGGAGGTTGATTAAGAGCTTTGGCAACAGATCTGGGTTCCAGTGCTATCATTAACTAGCTCTGTGACCTTGAGCAAATTACTTTGCCTCTCTGATCTTCAGTCCTCTAACTTATTAAATGGAAAAGATAATAATAGCAATTCATAAGATTACAGATTAAAAGAGTTTATGCATATACAAACACTTATTCACATCCATGGCATATAGTAAATGATCAATAAATTATTATTTATTCCTAAGTATTTCATTGTTTTTGATGCTTTTGCTAATGGCATTATTTCTTTGTTTATTTTTCAGTTATTTCATTGTTAATGTATAGAAATGCAACTGATTTCTATATTTTGATTGTATATCTTGCAACTTTACTGAATTTGTTGATTAGTTCCAACAGTTTTTTTCACTGAATCTTTAATTTTCTGTATATAAGATCATATCTCTGCAAATAATGATAACCTTCTTCCCTTCTGACTTGGATGCCTTTTATTTTTTTTCTTGCCTAATTGCTTTAGCTAGGACTTCTGGTGCTATGTTGAATAAGAATGGTGAGAGTGGGAATCCTTGTCTTGTTCCTGATCTTAGAGGAAAAACTTTCAGTCTTTCACCTTTGAGTATGATGTTAGCTGTGGGTTTATTGCATATGACCTTATATTGGTGTATAGGATGTATATTCTATACCCAATTTGTTGAGGGTTTTTTATCATGACATGGTGTTGTATTTTGTCAAATGCTTTTTTTCTTCATCTATTGAGATGATCATGTGAGTTTTATCTTTCATTCTATTATTGTTGTGTATCACATTTATTGATTCATGTATGTGGAAAAATCCTTGCATCCTAGGTATAAACTCCACTTGATTATGGTGTATGATACTTTTAATGTGCTGTTGGATTCAGTTTGCTAATACTTTGTTGACTAAAAATCTTCTGCTCCGTAAAATAATCAACAAAATGAAAAAGCAACCTATGGAATGGGAGAAAATATTTGTGAACTATATATTGAATAAGAGGTTAATATCCATAATATATAAAGAACTCATAAAACTCAGTGGCAAAAAACAAAACAATCCAGTTAAAAATGAGCAGAAGATCTGAAGAGACATTTTTCCAAAGAAGACACATATGGCCAACAGGTACATGAAAAGGTGCTCAACCTCACTAATCATCAGAGAAATGCAAGTCAAACCCACTATGAGATATCACCTCACACCTGTTAGAATGACTGTCATCAAAAATACAAGAAATAACAAGTATTGGTGAAAATGTGTAGGAAGGGGAACCCTTGCACACTATTGGTGGAAATGTAAATTGATCAGTATGGAAATAGTATAAAGTTCTTCAAATATTAAAAACATAACTACCATATGATCCAGAAATCCCATTTCAGGATATATATATTCAAGGGAAATGAAACTGGGATGTCAAAAATATGTATATATACTCCATGTTTATTGCAGCATTATTCATAATAGTCAAAACTTAGAAACAACCTAAGTGCTAGATGAGTGGATAAAGAAGATGTGGTATATATACACAATGGAATGTTATTCAGCCACAAGAAAGAAGGATATCCTGCCATTTGCAACTACATGCATGGATCTTGAAGGCATGATGCTAAGTGAGATAAGTCAGACAGAGAAAGACACTGTACAATGTCACTTATATGTGGAATCTAAAAATGCTGAATTTATAGAAACAGAGTAGAATAGTGGCTACCAGGGGATTGGGTGGTGGGGAATTGGGGAGATATTTAAGGGTACAAACTTGTAACTAGTAGGTAAATCAGTTCTGGAGACCTAATGCACAGCGTAGTGATTATAGTCAATGATACTGTATTGTAGACTTCAAAGTTGCTATGAGACGGGATCTTAATTGTTCTCACCACAAAAAAGAAACAATTATGTGACATGATAGAGATGTTAGCTAATGCTACAGTTGTAATCATATTGCAAGATATAAATATATCAAATCAATACATTGTATACCCTAAACTTAACCAATGTTATATTTCAATTATATCTCAATTTTTAAAATAAAATAAACTCTTTTTTAAAAAGGGGAAAGGAGGAAAGACAGCCCAGGCTCTACATTGAAGGCTTCACTGAAGGCTTCAATGAATAAGAGCTAGGCCTTATGTGAGGCTGGACATAGTAGATGAAGAATAGTGACTAATTTAAGATAATGTTGGAGAAGAAAGGAACTGATGTTGCCAACAATAAAAATAACAAATTTGATTGGAAAAGGAAGTCCATACTGAATGTGTCAGCTTTGAGAAACTGGTGGGACACTCACTTAACAATATCTTTAAAAAATTTGGAAATATGCATCTGTGGCATAGGTGAGAGGTTTGGGCTAGAAATAAAGATTTAGAAAATATTTACCTTGAGAATGGAGAGACTCACAACAGTAAAGCTAGCATGGGCTTAAGATTTACCCAGTTGAAGGAAAGGTGATAAAGAGGAGCAACAAAGAAGAGAGAAACAGACCAGATGGAGCAGTTACCAATATATAGAGAGGGAGATTTCAATGCATTATGGCTGCAGTAAGAGGTACAGCTGTTGAAGACAAGGGAGTTTTCATTATCATAATCAGTGAAAAGTTTATGTAGGAAACCCAAGAGACTCAACTGAAAATCTCATAGGACTAATAGAGGCACCAGTAAACTAGTTATATATAAAGAGAATATATCACAATTATTTTTTTTTCTGGCTTAAGGGCAATGTAGGAAGATCTTGAACTTACCTCCTTCCATGGACACACTGAATTTACAGCTACATATGGAAGAATTTCTTCTTAAAAATCCCTAAAATCTGGATGAGCAATGACTGCACATCTGACCAATGAGATGAAAACCACATTGAAATGGGTAGGAGAGGCAAGGACACAATCTCATCATAAATCCTACCTCCAGCATGGCAACCCAAAACTGGGTGAAAACTCAAAACCCAGAGCTTCTCTTTGAGGAGAGAAGGGCTTGAACCCCAGGTAGGACACCTCAACATTTTGGGCCTGCACCTGAAGTTGAGCCTCCAAAATATCTAACTTTGAAAGCCATCAGGGCTCGCATCCCAAGACCCACAAGAATGTGGTGATCTGAGAGATAGCTCTTAAAGGGCCTGTATACTTGTACTCTTTATTGCTCCTTCAATTCTGATTGATAACCTTGCTAGGTAGATTATCCTTGGTTGGAAGTGCTTTCCTTCAGCACTTTGAATATATAGTGCCACTCCCTTCTTGCTTGCAAATTTTCTGCTGAAAAATCCTTTGATAGTGTTATGGAGGTTCCCTTGTGCACAAGAGTTGTTTCTCTCTTGCTGCTTTTAAGATTATCTCCATGCCTTTAACTTTTGTTATTTTAATTATATGTCTTGGTGTGGGCCTCTTTGGGTTCCTCTTATTTGGAACTCTCTGGCCTTCCTGGATCTTGGATTTCTTTCTTCAGGTTAGGGAATTTTTTAGCCATTATGTCTTCACACTAGATTTTTGCCTTTTTCTCTCTCTTTTCCTTCTGGAACCTCTGTAATGTGAAAGTTTGTTTGATGTTGTCCCATAAGCCTCTTATACTATCTTTGTTTTTTCCATTCTTCTCTCTTTTTGCTGCTCTGATTGGGTAAAATCATCTGCCTTGTCTTTCAGTAGACTGATCCTTTCTTCTGCTTAATCTAGTTAACTGTTGAACCCCTCTAGTGTATTTTTCAGTTCAGTTATTATATTTTTGGCTCTGTGACTTCTTTTTGACTCTGTACTTTCTTATATTTCTTACCTCTTTGTTGAAGTTCTCACTGTGTTCATCCATTCTTTTCCCCAGTTCGGTGAACATCTAAATGACCATTACTTGGAAATCTTTGTCAGATAAATTATGTATCTTTGTTTCATTAAGGGTTTTTTTTTTTTCTGAGCTTTTATCTGTTCTTTTAATTGAACATATTCATTTGTTTCTTCACTTAACTTGACTTTCTTTGTTGGCTTCTACACAGTAGATGAAACAACCACATCTCCCAGTCCTGCACAAGGAATGGCCTTGTGCAGGAGGTGAAACTTGTCATTCAACCCTGCCCTAGCTCTTTGTTGTCTCTCAAATCTTTGTGCTTATCCAAGCAGCCTATTATATTTTTAATAGCTTCTGGTATTTGAGGATGGGCCAAGACATGTCACTGTCTCTAAGGGGAATACCCTAGCACCTAGATTCAGGGTATTTGGAAGCCAGACCCTCAGGAAGCAGCTTTTAAAAGTATGAAAATATATACAGTCTTGTGGGACTGCAAGAGTAAGCCTCACTGGCCAGAGGATCTGGCTGTGTTCTCTGGGTGGCAGTCACAAAACCTGGAGTCTCCAGACAAGGGTATAAGCTCTTTACTGAGAGATACCAGTGAGCTGGAGCAAGACAGAGAGAGAGCACCAAATGGTGTCCACAGCCTCTCTTTCTTAAAAGAAGCTCCTTAGTCCGTTAGATGCATGCTAAACCTGAAGCCTGTCCCTCAGGCCGAAGCTCCAGGACAAGAAAAAAGATCTCCTTCACAGAAATACTGGGTGATGTACCTCTGTCTTCTGTCTGTGTAGTGTGCTGGGGATGGCAACCTGACCAAAAACTGTCTCTCCAATTGCCACAGTTCCATGGTCCCTAGGAATTCAAGCCCCACTGTCCACTTGAGCCAGGAGATCAAAGGGTGTCCCCTGGGCAGCAGCTGCAAAAACCAGGGCACCAGACATAAAAACCAGGCACCAGCCATGTGTAAAGGTCCTCTCCAGTAGATACTGGCACTCTGGAGCATGGCAGTGGGAAAATACAAAGATAGTGCTTGCTCTTCAGGGACTCTGGAAAGAATTATATTTAGCCCCTCCAGATGCAGCCATGACAATTGGCTAATAGGCTTCCTTCACAGAAAGATCAAGCTCCTAGCTCTGTGTCTTTTGCTGTGTCCTGGGGCTGATAGTTGTTTAAGAACTCTTTATCCATTAGTGACAGGATCCTGTGGGACCCATGAGCATAAGCCCCACTAGCCAGCAGAGCCAGGCAATGTAGAGGTGTTCTCTGGCAGTCACCACAAAAATTGGGGTTCTAGATAGGGAATGAGATCCTTTCTGGATGACACAGATTATTACAGTCCCATAGGACCAGGAATGCAAGCTCACCTGGCCCCTAGAATCAGGCAGCCAAGAGATGTCCCATGGGTGGCAGCCACAATATCAGGGCACCAGACATGTGCAAAAGCTCCTGTATAGGAGATATTGGTGCTCTGGAGAACAGGAAAGGGAAAGCATGAATTTGGTGCCTGCCAGTTTCTATCCCCTGAGAGTGTTCCAGCAGGCTCCTAGATGTGTGTGTTAAGTTAGATGCTTGGCCCTCAGGCCAATGCTTTAATATAAGTAGGTTAATCTCCTTTACTTTAAGTCTGAGCACAATCGGCTGCCTCTACACAGCCTTACAAGAAATGTTAAAGGGAATTCTTTAAGCTGAAAAGAAAGGTCACCAATTAGTAAAAAGAAAACATATGAAAGAATAAACCTCACTGGAAAGGTAAATATATAGTAAAGGTAGTAGAATAATCACTTATAAAGCTCGTATGAAGGTTGGAAGTCAAAAGTACTGAAAATAACTATGTTTACAATAATTAAGGGATACACAAGGTAAAAAGATGTAAAATGTGGTATCAGAAACAGAAAACAGGACATGGGGAGGATAAAATTTGAGCTTTAGAATGGAATCAAACTTAAGTTGTTACCAACGATAAAATAGGCTGTTATAAATATGAGTTGTTATAAGTAAGCCTCATGGTAACCACAAAGTAAAAACATATAGTGAATACACAAAAGATAAAGAGAAAGGAATATAAGTATACCACTAAAAAAAGGCATCAAACCACAGAGGAAGAGAGCACAAGAAGAAGAAAGGAACAGAGAAGACCTACAAAACAGACAGTAAACAATGAACAAAATGGCAATAAGCAAATACCTATCAATAATTACTTTAAATGTAAATGTACTAAATGCTCCTATCAAAAGACATAGAGTAACTAAATGGATTAAAAAACAAGACTCATTTACATGTTGCCTACAAGAGACACACTTTAGAAGTAAGTACACCCACAGACTAGAAGTAAAGGGATGGAAAAGATATTTCATGTAAATGGAAACCAAAAGAAAGCTGGAGTAGGTATAATATATCAAATAAAAATAGGCTTTAAAATAAAGACCATAATAAGAGATAAAATTAGGTGTTACATAATGATAAAAGGGTCAATCCAAGAAGAGGATATAATATTTATAAATACTTATAAGCACCCAACATAGGGGTACCTAAATATATAAAGCAAATATTAACAGACTTAAAGGTAGAAGATGGCAGTAATACAATAATAAGGCAGATTTTATTATTTTTTTAATTAAAAAAAATTTTTTTGGCCACACTGTGCAGCATGTGGGATCTTTGTTCCCCAACCAGTGATTGAACCTGCATTCAAAGCATGGAGTCTTAACCACTGGACCACCAGGAAAGTCTCAATAGGGGGGACTTTAATATCCCACTATGTCAATGGATAGATCAACCAGACAGAAAATCAATCAGGAGACTGCCTTAAATGACACATTAGACCAGATAGACTTACTAGATATATATGGAACATCTATCCAAAAAGCAGCAGAATACACATTCTTCTCAAGTGCACAAGGAACATTTTTCAGGGTAGATACTATGTTAGGCCACAAAACAAGTCTTTTTTTTTTTTATCAGGTTGTTTTTTGTTTTCTTTTTTAACATCTTTATTGGAGTACAATTGCTTTACAATGGTGTGTTAGTTTCTGCTTTATAACAAAGTGAATCATTTATACATATACATATGTTCCCATATCTCTTCCCTCTTGCGTCTCCCTCCCTCCCACCCTCCCTATCCCACCCCTCTAGGTGGTCACAAACCACCTAGCTGATCTCCCTGTGTTATGTGGCTGCTTCCCACTAGCTATCTATCTTATGTTTGGTAGTGTATATATGTCCATGCCTCTCTTTCGCTTTGTCACAGCTTACCCTTCCCCCTCCCCATATCCTCAAGTCCATGCTCTAGTAGGTCTGTGTCTTTATTCCTGTCTTACCCCTAGGTACTTCATGATATATTTTTTTTTTCTTAGATTCCATATATATGTGTTAGCATACAGTATTTTTTTTTTCTCTTTCTGACTTACTTAACTCTGTATGACAGACTCTAGGTCCATCCACCTCACTACAAATAACTCAATTTCATTTCTTTTTATGGCTGAGTAATATTCCATTGTATATATGTGCTACATCTTCTTTATCAATTCATCTGTTGATGGACACTTAAGAAATTTAAGAGTATTGAAGTTACATCAAGCATCTTTTTAAACCACAATGGTATAAAACTAGAAATTAATTACAAGAAGAAAACTGGAAAACTTACAAAAATGTGGAGATTAAACAACATGCTACTAAACAACCAGTAGGTCAAATAAGAAAAAGAGAAATAAAAAAAAGAAAAACCTTGAGATAAATAAAAATGGAAATACAACATGTCAAAAATTGTGGGATGCAGCAAAAACAGTCTACTGTTTATCATACTGATAAATGCTGACCTCAAGAAACTAGAAAAGTCTCAAATAACCTAAATTTAACCTCAAGGAACTAGAAAAAGAGAAACAAACAAAGCCCAAAGTTAGTAGAAGAAAGGAAATAATAAAGACTAGAGGAGAAATAAATGAAACAGAGACTAAAAAGACAATAGAGAAGATTAATAAAACTAAGAGTTGTTTTTCTGAAAAGATAAACTAAATTGACAGGCTGTTAGCTAGACTCACCAAGACCAAGAAAAAAAGAGACAGAACTTAAAAAATAAAATCAGAAATGAAAGAGTGGATGTTACAACTGATAATTACAAAGGATCATAAAAGACTATGAACTATGAACAGTTATGCACCAACGTATTGAACAATCTAGAAGAAATGGATAAATTCCTAGAAACATACAACCTCCCAAGGCTAAATCATGATGAAATAAAAAATATTAACAGACTTATTACAGGTAAAGAGATTAAATCAGTAATCAAAACCTCCCAATGAACAGAAGCCCAGGACCAGAAGCCTTCACTGGTGAATTCTAGCAAATACTCAAAGAATACCAAACCTTCCTACATTGTTCCAAAAAATTAAAGAGGAGAGAAATCTTCCAAGCTTCTTTTATGAGGCCAGGATTACCCTGATACCAAAACCAGACAAGGATACCAAGAGAAAAAA
The DNA here is from genome assembly GCF_059928025.1 of Delphinapterus leucas. Classification (NCBI taxonomy): domain Eukaryota; kingdom Metazoa; phylum Chordata; class Mammalia; order Artiodactyla; family Monodontidae; genus Delphinapterus; species Delphinapterus leucas. The sequence continues at coordinate 20,004,032 of NC_143133.1, forward strand.
AAAAGACAGGCCAATAAACCTGATGAACATAGGTGTAAAAATCCACAACAAAATATTAGCAAATCAAATTCAACAATACATTAAAAGGGTCATACACCATGATCAAATAGGATTTATTCCACATCTAAAGATCAGTCAATGTGATACACCACATTAACAAAATGAAGGATAAAAATCATATTATCACACAAACATACAGAGAAAGCATATGACAAAATTCACCATCCATTTATGATAAAAACTCATGACAAAGTGGGCATACAGGAAACATACCTCAACATTATAAAGGCCATATATGACAATCCCACAACTAACATACTCAACTGTGACAAGCTGAAATCCTTTAAGATCAGGAACAAGACAAGGATGCCCACTCTTGCCACTTTTATTCAATATAGTATTGGAAATCCTAGCCAGAGCAATTAGGCAAGAAAAATAAATAAAAGGCATTCAAATTGAAAAGGAATAAGTGAAAGTGTCACTACTTGCAAATGACATGATATTATACATAAAAACCCCTAGAGACTCAATAAAAAAACTGTTAGAATAAACAAATTCAGGAAAGTTTCTGGATACAAACCAATACACAGAAAAATCTGTTGCATTTTTATATACCAATACTGATTTAATAGAATAAAGAAAACAATCTATGTACAATTGCACAAAAAGAATAAAATACCTAGGAATAAAATTTAACAAAGGAGTGGAAGCTACATGTAAAATAATGAAATTAGAACACACCCTAACACCATACACAAAAATAAGCTCAAAATGGATTAAAGACCTAAATGTAAGGTCAGATACCATAAACCTTTAGTGGAAAACATAGGGAGAACACTCTTTGACATAAATCACAGAAAGATCTTTTTCAATCCACCTCCTAGAGTAATGAAAATAGAAACAAAAATAAACAAATGGGACCTAATTAAACTTAAATGCTTTTGCACAGCAAAGGAAACCATAAACAAAATGAAAAGACAACCTACAGAATGGAGAAAATATTTGTAAATGAAGTAACCAACAAGGGATTAATCTCCAAAATATACAAACAGCTCATGCAGCTCTACATCAAAAAAACAAACAACCCAATCAAAAAATGGGCAGGAGATCTAAATAGCCATTTCTCCAAAGAAGACATACAGATGGTTAAAAAGCACATGAAAAGATGCTCAACGTCACTAATTATTAGAGAAACACAAATCAGAACTACAATGAGGTATCACCTCACACCGGTCAGAATGGCCATCATCAAAAACTACAAATAATAAATGCTGGAGAGGATGTGGAGAAAAGGGAACCCTCCTACACTGTTGGTGGGAATGCAAACTGGTAGAGCCACTATGGAGAATAGCATGGAGGTTCCTTAAAAAACTGAAAATAGAGCTACCATGTGATCTAGCAATCCCACTCCTGGACATATATCCAGAGAAGACCATAATTCGAAAAGATACATGCACCCTAATAGTCATTGCAGCACTATTTACAATAGCCAGGACATAGAAGCAGCCTAAATGTCCGTCAACAGAGGAATGGATAAAGAAGATGTGCTGCATATATACAATGGAATATTACTCAGCCATAAAAAAGAACAAAATAATGCCATTTGCAGCAGCATAGATGGAACTAGAGGTTGTCATACTGAGTGAAACAGAGAAAGACAAATATCATATGATATTGCTTATAATGTGGAATCTAAAAAAAGGCTACAAATGAACTTATCTACAAAACCGAAATAGAGTTACAGATGTAGAAAATAAACTTATGGTTACTGGGGGGTAAGGGGTGGTGGAAGGATAAATTGGAAGATTGGGATTGACACATACACACTACTATATATAAAATAGATAACTAATAAGGACCTACCATATAGCACAGGGAACTCTACTCAATACTCTGTAATGGCCTATATGGGAAAATAATCTAAAAAAGAGTGGATATATGTATCTGTATAACAGATTCACTTTTGCTGTACACCTGAAACTAACAAACATTGTAAATCAATTATACACCAATAAAAATTTTTTTAAAATTTAACCAACAAGGTGAAAGACTCATACATTGAAAACTATAATACATTACAGAAAAAATAAGAAAAAAATAAGAAGATATAAATAAATGGAAAGATGGTCCATGCTCATAGATTAGATGAATTAATAATTATTATTGTTAAAATACCCATACTACTGATAGCAACCTGCAGATTTAGTGTAATTCCTCTCACATTTCAAATGGCACTTTTCAAGGAAATAGAACAAATAATGCTAAAATTTGTATGTACCCATCAAAAAAAAAACCCCAAATAGCTATAGCAGTCTTGAGAGAGAAGAACAAAGCTGGAGGCATCAGGCTCCCTGATTTCAAACTATAGTACAATGCTATAGTAATCAGAACATTATGGTATTGGCATAAAAACAGGCACATAGATCAATGGAACAGAATAGAGAGTCCAGAAATAAGCCCATGCCTATATGTTTAATTGAGCAAAGGAGCCAAGAATATACAATGGGGAAAGGATAGTCTCTTCAATCAATGGTGTTGGAAAAACTGGACAGCCGCATGCAAAAGAATGGAATTCAAGTACTATCTTACATCATATTCAAAAATTAACTTAAAATGAATCAAAGACTTGAATGTAAGACCTGAAACCATAAAACTCTTAGAAGAAAACATAGGCTGTAAACTCCTTGACATAGTGTTGGAAATGAGTTTTTGAATTTGACACCAAAAGAAAAAGAAACAAAAATAAGTGGGACTATATCATTATGAAAAGCTTTTGCACAAAAAAAATGATCAACAAAATGAGAAGGCAACCCACTGAATGAGAGAAAATCTTTGCAAATCACATATCTGATAAGGGACTAATATTCAAAAAATATAAAGAATTCATACAACTCAATAGCAAAAACAAACAAACAAGCAAACAAATGAGAAAACTCCAACAATCCAATTAAAAAATGAGTAGATCTAAACAGACCTTTTTCCAAAGAAGACATGATACATGGCCAAGAAGTATGTGAAAAAATGCTCAATGTTATTAATCATCGTGGAAATGCAAATCAAAACCACAATGAGATATAATGTCATACATTTTAGAAAGGCTATTATCAAAAAGACAAGAAGTGACACATTTTGGTGAAGATACAGAGAAAAGTGGACCTTTGTACACTATTGGTAGGGTTGTAAACTGGTATAGCCACTATGAAAAACAGTATGAAGTTTACACACAAAAATATTTAGAAATATAACTACCATATGATCCAGCAATTCCACTTCTGGATATTTAACCAAAGAAAACAAAAACACTAACTTGAAAAGATACATGTACCCCCATGTTTACTGCAGCATTATTTACAATAGCTAAACTATGGAAATAATCTTGAGTGTCCGTTGATGGGTGAATGGATAAAGAGGATGTGGTGTTTATGTAGATTCACACACACACACACACACAATGGAATGTTATTCAGCAATAAAAAAGAATGAAATACTGCCATTTGTGACAACATCAATGGACCTTGAGGGTTCATTATACTAAGCGAAATAAGTCAGACAAAGAAAGACAAATACTGTATGAATGATCTTTCTTATAAATGAAATCTAAAAAAACAAGGTCATAGTTACAGAGAACAGATGGGAGGTTGCCAGAGGCATGGGTTGGAGGGTGGGAGAAATGGGTGAAGAGGGTCAAAAGTTAAAAAGAAAAAAATAAGTAAATTTAAAAAAATTAATTGTTTTTATTTAAATTTGCTAAAACCAATTAGAAAGCAAAATGAAACATTTGATTCTACTCAAAAATCAATAGGAATTAAATATCAAGAAATGACTTTAGTGAGAATTATGAAAAAAAGCAACACTTCAGTGAAAGACATGAGATAAGATTTAAATTAAGAGAAAGACTATTTGAACATATCAGTTTCTCCCAAGTTGGTAAGTTGAATGCTATTCCAAGTAAAATCCCAGTAGAAATTTTTTGGGGAAAATGGATGAAGAGTCCCATTTCTATTGGGAGAGGAATCTTTAAAAGGCTTATAAAGGGGTCTCTCCCTAGCCTTCATTTAGTCTAAACGTCATTGAAAAGATGAATAAAAATACCCAAGAAATTCAATAAATAGAAGAATAATAAGAGAGAGACTATTAATAATAAGACATCCTATAACCCTATAATAATGACATAGTTTGGTGCTGGCACTAGTATTGACAGATGAATCAATATATTTATACAAAATTTGCCCTGCTGTTGAATTCTCTGAGCACATACGTCTTTTCACCACAGGCACCCTGAAAATAATCAAGGCCAGTGGCTTATCAAAATGACAGATCCTGCAAATTGTCAAGGAAGTCTTACAGTTTCTTAGAAGGCAGTGTTATTTTTGGAGTTTTTCTACTCTTCAGCTGGTGGGGCCTCTGGCCTCTGCCTTTTGTGGGGTTCTTTGGTGTTTTTTTAAGTCTTTGCTTCTCTTCTTACACAACATGTTCCCTCTGGTGACTAGAGATCCTTACTGCCCAGTCTTAGCCATGTGTCTGACGCCTGCTTCCCCAGCTTGCTAGGTCTTTTAGAAGAACCCTTGTGGCCTTGCCCAGTCCTCCTTACTCTATCTTAGATAACAGACTACATCTTTCAACACCACCCCTCTCACCCCTGTGCCCCAACATATTTCTCTGGCTCATTCCCAGGCCATGATCCCGTTCTGTCCAGGCTGGCTGCAAACGGGGCATGACATGGACTAATCTGTGGAATAAGGTCTTTGAGAATGGGAAATTACTCTAGTCATCTTCAACCTACCTCCTCCAGACTAAACAATCTGTGTGATAAGAATTGTCACATAGATAGCCTAAATTCTTTATTGTTTAAACAAACTGAACATAACCACAAGCACTCATTTCTGCACACACACCACTTATGGCCTATTTTCCAAGTATGTCAGTCGGGCCTTGGCACACATGGTTTAATTGCTCTCTTTTCATGTAACTGTTCCATATCTTGACTTCAGTTATTCTTTTGCCACAGGAGGATTTTAAATAATTTGGGTTGGGGCTTTTCTTTGTTTTTCTGTTTCTTTTTTCTTTATATAATTGAAAAAGAATTGTAGACTTAACCCTTCTGAAGTATTTCAGTTTTGGGAACTCGATAAATGGAGACTGTTTTTAGTGAAATGTCATATCTAACGGGAGAGTAATCTTTATTTTTTATTTTATGGAATTTATTTTATTTTTCAAAAAATTTTTATTGAAATATAGTTGATTACATTATTATATAAGTTACAGGTGTACAGTATAGTGAGTCACAATTTTTAAAGTTTATACTCCATTTATAGTTATTATAAAATATTGGCTATATTCCCCATGTTGTACAATATATCCTTGCAGTTTATTTTATACATAATAGTTTGTTCCTCTTAATCCCCTACCCCTATGTTGCCCCTCCCTCCTTCCCTCTCCCCTTGGGAGAGTAATCTTTAAAAATCCTATAAAACAGTCACTCCTTGGCTTTGATTTAGTCTATCAGCACACCATTGTGAGTAATACGTAGAAAGGACCAGAACTGGATAAATTAGGAAGGACTTATGTCAAGAATAGCACATGTAAATGATCATTTGTCAAAACATTTGAGAAGCAAACTGAAAATCTCTATCTGCTCCTTCTTATGATTCATGCCTTTTCTTATCACTCTATTTTTTTCTGAAGATGTGGAAATATCAAAGGTGGCCATAAAGTAATATTAGCAATTCAGCATGAATAAGTTGAGATTCCTGGGCTAACGTCCCAGTGAAAGTTATTTCTAATGAACTTGGGGGTTACTCTCTTTAGCAGCCACACCTGCTATGAAGCGATTTTGAGATCCTGATTCCCAAGGTGGTTCCCTCAGGAGCAGGTTAGCCACAAGATGATTTTTCAGGGGAACTTTTCTTCCAAAGAGACTCATTTTAAAAGGGATAAGTGAAGAGGAAATCCCATTCATCAGTGGTACACATTTGTGGAGAGCAATGTTTCAATACAGAGAGAATCTTCAATTGACAAAACCAGTGCTGTTCAATACCTCAAAAATATTATAACTTTCAGGAACTAAAAACAGAGTTGTTTTCTTTTTTTTTCCTATCTGAAGATTTCTCTTTCCCTTAATTTTTGACCTGAGCCTTTAGTTCTGTTTCTATTTTCTCAGGGGAAAAGGAAATGATGAAGAAAAGGAGGAATCAAGTAAAGAGCATGTAAATTTTTAACTGAGACTTTTTCCGTGGGTGTCTGTGAGTTAATGCAGTGATGTAAAGGGCATTTTATTTTATTTTATTATTTTTTAATAGATCTTTATTGGTGTATAATTGCTTCACAATACTGTGTTAGTTTCTGTTGTACAACAAAGTGAATCAGTCATATGCATACATATATCCCCATCCCTCTTGAGCCTCCCTCCCACCCTCCCTATCCCATGTCTCTGGGTCATCTCAAAGCACCAAGCTGATCTCCCTGTGCTGTGCTGCTGTTTCCCACTAGCTAACTGTTTTACACTCGGTAGTGTATATATGTCAATGCTCCTCTCACTTCGCTCCGACTTTCCCCTCCCCTGCTGTGTCCTCAAGTCCATTCTCTATGTCTACGTCTTTATAAAGGGCATTTTAGAGTTATCCATTTTTCTTATTGAACTTATTTTCAAAACAATAAAATAAATACACAAGGGCATTTATTGTGAACCCAAATTTGCAGCCATTTAGGTTACGAAAAGAGCCAAGTTACTCTCTGTGCCCTTTACTTTACCTCAAAGTGTTAGACAGCTGTTCTGAAGAGTGAGAGAAGAAAGCTGAAGGATCACATCCTCTGGGTTACAGATGGCAAGCTGATAGTTTCATTAATGAGATTCTCCTGGACAACAGCACTAGGAATTTATCTTAATGTACACCCTCATACTTATATCTTCTCTGTCTTCACACAACATTTACCCTTGTGTGTCTGTCTGTGTCTAAATTTCCCTTGTCTTGTAAGGACACTTATAAGGATGAGGGCTCACCTTAATCCAGTATCACCTTATCTCCACTTGATTACATCTACAAAATCCCTAGTTCCAAATAAGGTCAGAGGTATTGGGGGTTAGGACTTGAACATATATTTTTGGGGGACCCAATTGAGCCCACAAGAGGCAGGTAGAGGGCATGATGGTGGTACAGAAAAAGGAGCAACTAGTAGCCTGGGGGAGGAGCTAAGATCTTTCAGGGAAAGTGATGCAGGAGCCAGATCTTGAAAGATAGGTAGGTATTTGCCACATAAAAAGCAAGGGGAGGTCATTTTAGACAGATATCACAGCATATGCTAAAATACAGGCACATTATGGGAATGACAAGTTTTGTGTGGTGAAGCATGAGGCGTGTAGTGTCAGAGCTTTGGGGAAAGAGACTGGACATGCAGGTTGACACCAGCTTTTAAAGGTCTCTTACAGGCTTGCCCAGGAATTGGTCTTCATCTTAAAGAAAGTGGGAATCTGCCTAGGCTTCAATGCAGGGAAGGGGTGCAATCAGGGTTCTAAAAAGATGTCTTCGTGCTGCTTTGAGGATAATGGCAGGAGGCAGGAAGAAGTTTAGGGATCTTACTCGGTTTCATGGCTATTGTAATAGTCCTAGTAAGAGGGGATGAGGGCTAAGGATGTGGACAAGGAAGAGGGCAGAAATGAGGGAGACTTTGGAGGCAGAGTTGATGAGACTTAATGAGGAAGGAGTAATTTGCTGGATTTTCTAGATTAGGAAACTGAGTAGATGGTGAGATCACTATCTATGACTGAAGCAGGGAAAGAAGGGATTTTGGTGAAAAGACGATGGGTCAGTTTTGATCATGTTGACTTGGAGAGGTAGGTGGACATCCAGGTGGAGTTGTCAGGTATGAATTTGTATCAGTATCAGGGTCTGGAGCTCTTAGTCTGGAAATAATTGTGAATTGTCCTGAGGGGATTAAAGTGGTGTTGAAGACCTTGCGCCTGTCTGTCTAGGGGAAATGCATGATGTCTATAGGATTCCTTCTAGCTTTCCCATCTGATGTTTTGCCTGGGTGCAAATTTTGCTAATGGAAGTGAGAAGGTAGTAATTGGTTTATAAGTTTGGCACATACTT